>NW_022726160.1:671356-768735 GCF_011630105.1 Anneissia japonica
AATAAATCCCATAACATTGTAAAATTTATATAATGGTACAAAAAACAACAGTATTGATTTATTATGTACAATTTGCACTATGTTAGTTTAGTCCCAGAGGTTTTTTAGTATGTATTTCTCTCTTTTTGGTAATGTGGTATATCTAATAATAGAGATTCTACAGTACTTATTACATTTGTACTATTTAGCGATTTAAGCCCACCTCCCTTCTACACAAGATTGAGCTCATTTTTTTGGGGGGGGGGGAGAAGGAGCTTATTCTGTAGCTAGGGAATTCCCCTTTCAATCTAAAGGCAATTCTTCATCATTGCATACCTAATTCAAGTGAATATTTGATTTTTTTTTTAGAGTATCAGCCCCAATAAAATTTTAATTAGCTTATCTACGGTAGGCTGGAAAAGTGATTAGGGAAAGAGGGAGGCTTTTTATTTCTTTTTTTTTTTTTTGATATTAAAGCCAAATATTAACCTTGGGTTGTTTGCTGGTGTATTGATATTCAAAGTAAAATACATGATTTTGATATAATACAAACAATCTAAAAATTTACAAAAAAAATTTAAAAACAAATGAATTTTTCTTTTTCCAAAATGTTTTTTTATACGCATAGTAGGGGCTAATACATGAGGTGTGAGCTGGTAAAACCTGAGGAACTAGTAAATTGCAATTCACAACCCCGCACTACAGTACTTGAAAGCCATTATTATGTGTCCTTCCTATTATCTTTTATTAAATTCTGTACAACAAAGTATTTATTGATTACGGTTTAACTGAATTGGATTTCAGCATTTAACATTCCAAGATTAATTAAACTTCAAATGAAGAAAAAGAAATTTGTGT
This sequence comes from Anneissia japonica, assembly GCF_011630105.1. NCBI lineage: Eukaryota > Metazoa > Echinodermata > Crinoidea > Comatulida > Comatulidae > Anneissia > Anneissia japonica. The sequence goes on from NW_022726160.1 coordinate 672,194, forward strand.
ACCACAAACAGCTTCATTCAGCATGTCATTAAATACTGTACACAGAATTTATTGTTTTCCTTAACAAATTAACCAGAGAATCCATAATCTTTATGCTTAGTATCGCCAACTATACACATAAGCTGGAATGTTAAAATACCAGACTGAACTTTAAAAACCAAAATCCCTCCTTACCCCACCCTTTTTTCATAATAACAATACATAGTACAGTAGTCCAGTTTGAAATTGAAGTAATTTTATGGCTATTTTGTAAGTATTTCTATCTTAGGTGTGTTTAGTAATCCTAACGTTTAATGCCTGTTTACGTATCTGTGTGAATTTGATGATAAATTTTAACCAAGGTTCTTCAATGGGTGATGAAGTGGAATAAACAAGATAGGCGTAAATAAAAAACAAATAACAGTTGCAATAAACAGAGGGGAGGAGTAAGAGCTAGTAAACATAGGCATTAAAATACATTGGAAAAAACCAGTGATAATAAATAAACAAATAACAAACAAAGTAATTTTATAGATTAAGCTTTCATCCTTAATCTGTCAGTTTAATGTACACAAACATTAACAATCATTTTTCAATAGAAATACTTTATAATCATATAAAGTGCATAAAAAACAATTAAGGTAATCTGAATTTTACTTTAGCTAAAAGAATATTTCTTTGTGCAGATTATTTAGGAGTATAATAAAAGACTTCCATTGTCCAAATGAGTTATGACTCACAACTATGGATATAAAATGAAAATAATCAGATGCAAATTACCAGATAAAACGTACATTACTCTAAAAATGAAACCAATTCTCAACAAATTCAAAAACATTATCCGTACTTTACAAATATAAAAAGCTTCAAACCAATTTTAAACCATAGCAAGTTTGAATTCACAATTTTTTTATGTAACCTATTAGCCTTTTGAAATTGCTGAAGATTTATGAGCATAAATTTAAGTCAGTGACAGAATAATCTGGTACGTAAATGTTCTGAAGACAGAATTATACAAATTTTGCCGGAAGGAATTGGGCTTTGGAATGTTGTCACACACTGGCTGGTAAAAATAAGGTATCCATTTATCATTTTTACTACATATATTTCATATTGGCTACAGTATTATCAAAGTGGAAACAGTGTTACACTGAGAGAAGTCACATGGGCAGAGTGTATGAAACAGAAACCGTCCTTGTATTCTAATTTATAAATAGTATGAATGTATGAAATATATGACTAAAATATTAATCTACTTAGGTATTGCAGTAATGTATGGTAGTGAGTAGTATTGGAATTTTTCTCACAAATCTAAAATCAGAATTACAGTAGTATACAGCATCTCTGTAGACTACATACTTAACTTTAGCAATTATTTTTTTATCCAAATTAATAATGTACCCAGAGGGTCAGCTTTGCAATCTGATTGGGACCTTAGGACATGTAAAACAAAAAATGTTCTCGTCCAGGTAATATTTTGAAAGAAGGAGAATGAGAGCACTTTTTTTTTTTACTCCGAGATGGCAAATTCAGGATCGTCGATGGGAAAGAGCTACTACTGTACTTCCTTACTTTTACCAAGTTGACACATTGAAAGCAAATAAAAGAAGCATTAGACATGATTCATACAATATGTATCCCAAACCACAAATGATCAAGAGAGGAATTTTTTTTTTTTTTTTTTTTTATAGAGTGCACTTGCGAACAGGGGCCACACCGGTTGCAAAAAACACACCCGATGGGCCAATCAATGGTTCGCTGCAACCGAAAGTTAAAAACTGAAAAGTTTATTTTGGAAAGCTTAGTTTTTTGCTTGTTTGGTTTTTTATTTATTTATTTATTTTTAATATATTTTAATTTTTATCAGAAATGTGAGGTTTGAGGTACTGTAAGTGTTTGTGCGCTCTGCACTTGAAATTCTGAATTGCCGCTATAGCAATATTCCCCACTACACTGTCTGGAAGAGAGTTCCAAACCGGGACTGAAGAATGGATGAACATTTCGTAAAATAAAGGAAATTTAAAAAATATTTTTAAAAAATTGGTAAGGCAGAGAAAATGGATGCGCGAGGGGATGAGAAACTAAGTAATTTTTTTATTTAGCCCTAATTTTTTATTTAGCCCTAATGTGACATAGCTTTTTCAAGCAAAAGTAGTATTATCAAAATGTTCTGTAGGGTCTAAACATTATACAGGATAGACTTTTACTGTGAATACATTGGCATTTGTAACTTGTTTTTGTAAAAGTGCTGAAATTAAATACAAAAGAACATGAAGTCAGCTGCAAGCAGACCTGACTTTACGAGTAATGGTCTACCTAAACACTCATCAAATAAGCCACCTTTCTCATGCCCTAATCAACTAACAAATCCACTTCCTTGAAATAATAAAAAAAAATAAGTTTTCTTTCCCAAGTGAGTGTTTATTTCCCTAGACCAACCTTTAAGACTCAAGTCAAGTATTTTGAAATGGACACCACACTTGCCTTGGGGCACATCTGAGCATTCCAAGCATTAAACATCCAAACTAATCATACTTTTTAGGCTAGAATTTGAACTATAATATTCACTAGTGACCCCAAGGGACTGCAGAATTAACAGTAGCATTTCTTCACCTGGTGGTGCAGCCAGAAGGTAGTTTCTATCTGTGTTCTCCAATCGGAATAAATTGTAATCTATCTGGGCGAACTGTGTGAACTCACATCAGGGAAGCGAAAGATGAGATGCAAAAGCAAAATTGATTTGGCAAGGGTTCATCTCTAGATTCTTCTAGCTGTGATTTCAGACATTGGTAACATATCTGATCCACTGATCTGACTGGTTACAAATAGACTCATACTATGAAAATCCATGTTAGAATTTAATGTACTAGAAAAGTACAGTAACAAATTATAGTGGTAAATTTATTAATACCGTATATACTTGCGTATAAGTCGAGGACTAAAATAATAATAACAATAAACTTGGAACTCGATCAATGACTTTCTTCGCCCCTAAGGGTCCCTTCGTGTCTGTGCTACCCAGTAACCCGGTACCAGCAACTCTCGTTGTCCACCACAGGGGCTGTCTGTTCTAGTACACAAGGGTATCCCCTGCTCATCTTGAAAGATGTACTGGGTTCAGTGCACACGAGCCATTGTATACACTGGGCCTACGGTTTATAGTCCTTATCCGAGAAGACTTGTTCTACCACCAGAACCATAGGCGAGCGCGTGCCGATCGAACCAGCGTCGATATTATGGCTATAGCTTGCGGCACCCCTGCTAACCGCTCAGCAATTCGACTTGCCTAAAGTAGCAATTTACAATAAAAAAATAGGGGGTCATCTTATATGTGCAACATACAAATTTTAGATTTCAAAAATCATTTTCGTCTTTTGTGCGGCTCGTCTGTAACATATGCATTTACTACTGCAATGAAGCTAACTACAAAGCTACTACAGTAGCATTTAAAATCTCATAAAATGGTATTACTTGGAAGAGAGCTCTAAATTTGGCTCTGTTTTTAGCCAGCTAGATGCAGTATCAGACCATAAAAAGCAGCAAAAATTATAAATTCCAACGGTGAAATGGGGGGGGGGGCAGTGCTTATACGTTCGACATACAAAATCATCCAAATCTCTTCTCAAACTCGGGGGTTGTCTTATACACAGGTTGCCTTATACGCGAGTATATACATGGTACTATATTAGCATCATATTATTGCTAAACACTATGAAACATATCTTTATAATAACTACTGTATTCTTTGCAAAAAGTCAAAAGTCTCATTTACGTTTTACTGTAGGTATTGCAATCCTCATTAGTGTTGCTCTAAATCAAAGGACGTATTGTGTAAGACATACTGCTTAATTTTGAGGCAATTATTGGGTTCAATGGAGCAAAACCATCACTTTCTGTTTGGTTTATTAGACACTTAAAGCAATTAATGACTTTTAACTGGCTTGGAGCTAGATTTTTAATAAGCTCTGGACTGTGCCTACTAATACACTACACATTAGGTAGAGCAGGGAGTTTTTATAGTGGGTAGAGCAACGTGACAGCAAATGTTTTGCTGTAGCTAGACTTCCTGTACATGTCTGATGTTCGTGGTAGGCTCCCAGATTTATTGGTCTCTAGCTACTGTAGTCAGAAGCTCTGGTTACTGGCGGATTCACTAGTCTGGAGTCAGGAGATCCGGTACTGGATACGTTGTTCTCAGGTCTAAAAGATCCGATACGCACGATAGCCCTATAGAACATGTTTGCTGAATTCTAATATTAAGATCGGCTTTACAGATCCAACACAGAAACCTTTGTAGCATTGTCAATAATGCTTATGACAATGTGTGCAGGTTTATTGGCATATTATAGCCTGTAAATTATGGTTACAACACCTTGGTGCAAGCATAGCAAAATCTGTGGATAACTGTGGTGCATGCCATCAGTATGCACTGATCGGTAGGCTACTGTAGGCCTGACCCTACCTGTAGGTTACGTACCAGATTACTACTACTGCTGTCGCTAGGGCAGAGCGCTACTAGCTACAGTACTACTAGACTAGCCTATATAAATAGTATAGTAAGCTATATAGGCCTGTCTACAGTACACCAGGGCAGAGGAGTACACTAAAATTACACATCTAATATTTTGAAAACACTCCACAACACTCCAATTCAATAATTTTATTGATCAAAACAAACAATATGTGCATATATTAAATATATAACGATTTATGTAAATACAGCATGTTTTGTTAGTAGTAAAAGAAGTAGTGGTAGGCCAAGTAGTAGGCCTATCTGATTTTTTTCCAACTTACCTAAACTCGAAAGAATCAGCAAAAGCAAGTCACAGGCGACAATGTTTTGAAACATTTTGTTTGGTGCAGTGTGGCAAGCCAGGCCTAAAGACTTAAAACATCCACAAGTTTTCCGTAGAATTCAATAAATCCTTGCTTACAAACACATGTTTGCTCCCAGAATCTGTAGTACAATTTCCAAATCTTGAGTAATAATATAGCCTAAGATAATAGCAACCTCAAGACCAAGCCAACTTTTGGACAACGAATACCTTGGACAACAACCCCAGCCTTCTCCGCACACTACTACAACCTTCTCGCTCCAATCTTGTTTTCAATGTAAACTTATACCAGCAGTGCACACACAGCACACTGAGTACAGAGAGCGAAGTTCGGTGTGTATACTTATTCGTCCGCCTTCACACAAAATAGTTCACATTTATAGATTACCGGTTCACAGCGGTTCAATGGCTAGTAAAACAAATGAATAAATAATTTAAAGAGCGAAATATCAAAATTTAAAAATTCTAAGCAATAAACTGTAATGAGGGAGTTTTTATATGTTTCATATTATTCCGCTGATAATTAGTCGGTTCTGCTCTGGCTCTACTACGGATATCAGTAACAATAACGAACCGCGGCCGTTTAGAGAGCAATGAATAAAACATTTCACGCCGTTAATAGGATCAGCCTTTGAAAAACACCGAAGCCGACTGGTTTTATGGGTCTTACGTAGTCTTTTGATATTGTCTAAGTAAATATCACATTCAACCGAAAGCTCTAATCACATTTTGCCGAATGACGTTGCCGATAATAATCTCTAAATATGAAACAAGATTTCCATCATAATGTTGAAAAAAAAAAAGAAATTCGACATAATAATGCTTTCAATTCCCTGTTTAAAGCAAATCGTTTAAAGTCTGTACATTAACAGCAAAAAGCACTATGTTGTTGCAGGATAATTAAAATTAAGGAGGAAATACGAAATAAGGGAAAATTACGATGTTTTATTTGTATAAATAGGTCACATATCCTATATCTAAGGCAAGAAGATGACACGGACTGCTTAGCACTAGCAAAGCCGAAACCCGAACGTTTGCTGTCAAGTAGGTCGACAAGTTGTCAGAGTGAAGTGCCCCAAAACCCTCTCTTCAGACCAGCATTTAGGTCCAGTATGTATAAAACGAATTTAATAAAATAAATTTATTTTGTTTTTGTAAATATAAATAAAATTTCTCTTGCCTTGAATTGTGCTAGGCTAACGGTACTTGTTGAATATGAGACACAGATTTTTGAATATTTAAAAACTGGGGGAAATGGTGTAAAAGAGAGCGGTTACGCCCCTTTCCCCCCAGTTTAAAAATATTCAAAAATCTGTATCTCATTTACCTTTCGCTAGTTTTTTGTCTTAGAAAAAACAGTTCTACAACACAATTTTTCCTCTGCCGCGGAGCCTGACTTTAAGCGCATGACAAACATTTCACCAAATCTGCCATTAAATTCCCCATTTTGTCGTCTTTTCTTTTCTGTTTTTCATGTTCTCCCTTATTCCCTGGTTGTCTTCCCTGCTTTTCTTGTTGCAGACATAGTACTTACTTATGGTGCTCTATCTTTTTGGCATCATCTGGCATCCAGTTTCTCAAAAGATGTCGGTTTTGTGGTTTTTTTTCACAGATAGGCCTATGTCTATGATTTTTATCTGTTTCTTTGTTGCCATTTGTTATCGTTAGCAAGAAAATGTTAATGTGAGTTTAATTAACACGTTAAAACAAACATTATTATTATTATTATTATTAGGCCTATTATTATTATTAGGCCTATTATTATTATTATTATTATTATTATTATTATTATTATTATTATTATTATAATTAGGCCTATTATGAGGCCTATTATTAATATGCTTTCTATTGCGACATAAAAAGTTACAAAACTCTAAACTGTAGAGGGCGCTAAATCTAATTCTTTGCTCGACAGCGGGCTTAAGGCTTCACTAATGGATGTACTGTAGCGGGATTTATACAGTAGTGCTTTCTGTCTCTTATCCCGCGTTCCCTTATAGTTAAATAGGTATTTAATCGGTTTCTTCACTATCAATTTTAAATGGTTTGTAAAAAAATATTTGTTTGGATGTTTGCTTAAGTGCTGTTTTTCATTTATTTATTTATTTTTTTAAGTAAAGAAATTTTAACACAAAATTTATTGACAAAAAGGATCGACGTTTCGTGTCCATCATGGACGCATTCTCAAGATCAAGTGAACAAAAATAAATATAAGATAGTAAACCAAGTGTAGGTGACATGAAAGGGATTAACAGTCACATGATTAAAAACTAATACAATAGCACAGTATCATGGAGCTGAAAAGAGATTATCTCTGCTAGAGTAATTAGTTAAAATTAGATAAACAACTTTGCTCTGACAGAGTCTGACTGTTTGTTAAGTGAAGGTAAAGAAATTTTATAATACATATCTTTTTGGAGCCCCTCCTGTTGTTCAAATGCTTACTGATTATCCTTCTCATTGTGTTGCATCGACAACTAGTGCTGTTATAGTCCACATGCAAAAATGAGTGGAAGATGAGTTGCGGAAATACGTTGTTCGTTAGGGAAAATACAAGTTCGTTTGTAAAATTACGTTGTTTGTAATGTTCGTTGTTCGATTCACTTTTGTATTTTTGGCGGCGATTACAGTCTATAATCCTGGTTAGATGCTTAGATCACTTTTTTTGGTCTATGTAATATGTCATACAGAAAATTGTTTTTCACTGGTATTACAAATAGGCCTAAGCCCTATATACAAACATTATTACATTGGCCAAACTGGTTCGTTTCTGTGACAATGAAATTTCGTTGAGTAGGCCTATTAGGTCTATTTTCATTCAGCTGGTTCGTAAATACTTCGTTGACAACGGAAATGAAAGTAAACCAGAGTGCGTTAATTTGCAATAAGTTATCCACGTAACCAAAGCAAACATGGCCGATTTGTCAGTCTAGCAACAACATTTGCGTTAATATAATTTAAATTCAGAAAAAAAATTATTATTATATTTACATTGGCTGATATGAGGGAGAGTCAGGGGGACTTGACCCCCCCCCCCCCCCCCCGCCAAAAAAAATTACTATCCTGAACCCTCCTTCCTTTTTAGGATTTATCGATTAATGGAAAAAGAACACATAGGCCTATGCAACTACTCATTTTTTTTTCTATGTATGCCGGTACATAATAGGCCTGTAGTTTTACTGTAAGAAGAATGAGAGAAATTTACCTGACAGTCTACAAAAGGGGAAAACCTTGAACTTAAAAGTCATTAAATGATACTTCAGAAGTCGGGAAAATTCATTTCTCGCCATCTAGGAATCAAAATTTTCCCGGTGGAGGACTCCCGATCAAAGGAGTTTTCTTTGTTTTTGTAGGTAGCTTTGATCAATAGGCTAAGAATGCTTTGATCTTTAGTTTATTCATACTTGTGGTAATGTTTTTAATTGGTCAAACACTTTTGGTACTTGTGCATATAAGCTTGCAAATATGGATAATTTTTCATTCCTGATGATGAGATAATTAATTTCGAAATATTGAATTCCCGACACGATGGCATGCATCTCGATACTTAGAGTATGTATTATACTGTCTTTTCGACTCCCGATCCCCTGTTCTATTTGGGTTTATCGAATTCATGGAAAAAAGAATATGGAAACATTCAAATTTGAAGAATTTAAAAGTCATTAAATAACACACCAGAAGACGGGAAAATCATTCCCGCCGTCTAGGGTTCAACATTTTCCCGAGAGAGGACCCCCCGGATCCCTCTTCCTTTTTGGGGCTTATCGATTCATGGAAAAAGAACACGTATGCAACTACTCAATTATTTTATGTACGTATACACATATAAATAGGCCTAGGCCTATTAACTGTAATAAGAATGAGAAAGTTTACCTGACCGTTTAAAGAGGGAAAACCTTGGACTTAAACGGTCATTAAGAGACATCTCAGAAGTCGGGAAAGCTCATTATCCGCCATCTAGCAATCAAAATTTTCCCGGACCTCCCTTTCATTTTGGGGTTTTTATGAAATTCTGTGAATCCCCCTAAATGTGAACCTTCCTCCCCTGTTTTTAACGAAAACCATACAAGCTGAAGCAACCTTGATTGCGCTATAATAATAATAATAATAATAATAATAATAATAATAATAATAATAATAATAATAATAATTATTATTATTATTATTATTATTATTATTATTATTATTATTATTATTATTATTATTATTATTTATTATTATTATTATTATTATTATTTATTATTATTATTATTAGGCATATTATATTATTATAAGGCCTATTATTATTATTATTATTATTATTATTATTAATAGGCATATTATATTATTATAATGCTTATTATTATTAGCATTATTATTATTATTATTATTAACACGATATTCAAACTTAAAACAATGATTATTATTATTATTAATAGGCATATTATATTATTATAAGGCCTATTATTATTAGCATTATTATTATTATTATTATTAATAGGCATATTATATTATTATAATGGCCTATTATTATTAGCATTATTATTATTATTATTATTATTATTATTATTATTATTATTATTATTGTTATTATTATTATTATTAACAACACGATATTCAAACTTAAAACAGTGATTAATTTAGTCTTTTTGCAAGTACACGACTTTAACTTTCACTTTTGTATTAGTAATATTGCGACTACACTATTGTGAGTGGAAATAATATCAGTCTATAGTCAAATAAAGTGAAATCACTTCGACCTGACAAAATAACGTAAAATTATCAGCCATACATATTGACAAATGAAAAGAGCTCCAAAAAATACGAAATGGTTCTTCTTGCAACATTATCGTTCAAGAGCGTGAATAGCCTAGCAAAAGTGTTTCACGCTGACATTAGCTGTTTTTAGGTCATTTTTTGTCTTTCCACAGTCGTATCTGGCAAATACTTGTCGGATTTTTGTATTCCCTTCTGCATTTGAAGGCAATTCTTTTCTGATTGCTTTTAGTATTTGTTTCAATTGTATTGCTTGAAAAATGTCACCGTCATTTTTCACTTTTTTTATTGGTGCTATGCTGACCGCCCACAGCGCGTAGAGGCGGCATTTTGACCTATTTTTAGTGACTTCGTTTAAATTGCCATTTCGGCTGTTCACCAATCAAATATCTTGTTGTTCATGAATTCAAGAATATGAATTCCCATTGGATGAAAACAAAATCACCATCAAAACACTAATTTCAATATGAATGAACAATCCTGTCTCTAGGCATTATGCCCGCAAAAATGCGAAGCTTTGGTATAGCTTCCGCCATTGTCAAAGGTCTGGAAGCCCTGGCCTTAACATCAACAACAAAAATTGGCTCGTGTGGGAATCGAAAACACAACCTCCAGGTTTGCTATTCATTATCCACGATCACCTAAACTGCCTTAAAAATAAAAAATAAAAATTGGGTTCGTGTGGGAATTGAACACACAACACTAGGTTTGCTATTTATTATCCACCATCAAATAAACTGCCTTAAAAAATGGTTCGTGTGTGAATCGAACACACAACCATGAGGTTTTGTTATTCATTATCCACCATCAACTAAACTGCCTTAAGAAAAATTAAAAAAATTTAAAAAAAAACTTGGTTCGTGTGGGAATCGAAAACACAACCCCCAGGTTTGCTATTCATTATCCACCATCACCTAAACTGCCTTAAAAAAATTGAACACACAACCACCAGGTTTTCAAATAAACTGTATAAGCTTCCGCCATTGTCAAAGGTCTGGAAGCCCTGGCTTTAACAACAACAACAACAAAAATTGGTTCGTGTGGGAATCGAAAACACAACCTCCAGGTTTGCTATTCATTATCCACGATCACCTAAACTGCCTTTAAAAAAAAAAAAAACGGCCTTTAAAAAAAAAAAAAAAAAAAAAAAAAAATTGGGTTCGTGTAGGAATTGAACACACAACACCAGTTTTGCTATTCATTATCCACCATCAAATAAACTGCCTTAAAAAATGGTTCGTGTGTGAATGGAACACACAACCATGAGGTTTTGTTATTCATTATCCACCATCAACTAAACTGCCTTAAGAAAAATTTTAAAAAAACTTGGTTCGTGTGGGAATCGAAAACACAACCCCCAGGTTTGCTATTCATTATCCAGCATCACCTAAACTGCCTTAAAAAAAATTGAACACACAACCACCAGGTTTACTATTCATTATCCACCATAAAAAAAAACTGTATTAAAAAAAAAAAAAACAAATTGGTTCGTGCGGGAATCGAACACACAACCTCCAGGTTTGCTATTAATTATCCACCATCAACTAAACTGCATAAAAAAATGGTTCGTGTGGGAATCGAACACACAACCACCAGATTTTTGCTATTCATTATCCACCATCAACTAAACTGCCTTAAAAAAAAAAATAGGAAAAAAAATGGTTTGTGTGAGAATCGAACACACAACCTCCATGCTATTCAATTATCCACCATCAACTTAACTGCCTTAAAAAAAAAATTTAAAAAAAATTGGTTTGTGTGAGAATCGAACACACAACCTCCATGCTATTCCTTATCCACCATCAAATTAACTGCCTTAAAAAAAAAAAATGGTTTGTGTGGGAATTGAACACACAACCACCGGGTTTCTTGTAACATGATTCTATTTTAATTTCTAATTTGCATAATAAATTTTTCAAACATTTTTGTCTATTTAAAAAAAAGTGCGTAAGTTATGGAGATGGTAACAATCAAAAATCGATTATAAATTTAAATCTACATTTTTAGACAAAAAATAAACCCTCTTGGCCCACGGCCCTTTTTTTGACACCATGACCATGCGTAATATTAACCTGCAATGTATATATACGAAGAATTTTTTCTAGTTTTCATTTTTTTTTTTAAATTTTTTGAAAATTAAAAAACAATTTTTTTTTTTAAGGCAGTTTAGTTGATGGTGGATAATGAATAGCAAACAAGGAGGTTGTGTGTTCGATTCCCACACGAACCATTTTTTTCCCCTTTAGGCAGTTTAGTTGATGGTGGATAATGAATGTATTATACTCGTTGATGACGTCGCGATATAACAACAAACAACAACGTGTCATGGCCGTCATGGAAGCTCACTGGTTCCTGTGTAATTCACGTTGAGCCAACTGCAGACGAAAAGGTTACAATCTTTTCAGAGATAAGCTGGAAGAAAGTTTTAGACAGTGCCCATCAATAGAAGGATTTTAATACTGAGGAATGGAAGTTAGCGAAGTTCTTGGCTTGCTTAACCGTTTTTCTTCGATCGTCGCTTCCAGTCGTCTAGGCGCGTCTAGCCTAAAGAGGGCCTACATAGCAGGTCGAGATCCATGAAAAGTCGTATATAAAGATGTGGGTTACCCACATTGTTTATTGAGCAGATTAATCACATTGATAAACAATCATTCGGCTGATGCATATGAACTTCTATTTAGAGACATAATTTCATTATTTTCTTTCCAAAAATCTTAATAAACGTTAACTAGCACCTCATATCGACATTTGCATGGTGAAAATTGACGATCTTTGGTGTATGCTGTAACCATGGCTGTAATTTGTGATTGTTACAGCATGCACGCAAAGATCGTACGTGGCGGATACCCTACGCGGCGCTATTTACACGACCTTTTTTTATTTTTTCGCCAATGACGTCATGGTGAAATCGTATATATTCGCCTATAACTTGATTTAAAGGTTGATTCTATTATTAATGGCATATCAAAAATCCACTGTAGAACAAAAAATCATTTTGTTAGTTCTCTTTTAAGCCTATTTTTCACAATTGGCGAATTTATTCGCGCGAATGGAAAGCGGAGGCTCATGCACATGCGCATTCAGTTTTTGCTAGCGAAAAAATGCGCAACCAATCAGAACTCAGGAAGCGAACCGACGCTTTGATTCGCGGGAATGAATTTGCCAAGTGGAAAACAGGCTTAAAAGACCACAATTTCACGCATAAATGTATTGCTTAGGCCTAGGCCTATATTAAAATATATATAAAATAAATGTCACTCCAAAAATTGGCAAGGCCATTTTAGTCTACGTTTCGCTTTTAATCATCGTCAATGGAATAATTTATATAAAGCAATTGCCTTATTTAAATAAAATGCATATTAATTCGAATTTCTGGTAACTCATACATGATTTATCACTTTGTAGGCCCTATTATATTATTCAGAATTATTATATCAGAATTAGCAATTCGTTTAAGGTTGGTGTAAGTAAATACAATATGGTTGGTAATTACAATATGGTTGGTACGTAATAGTAGAGTAGGGGGTGTTATATTCTCACGCTCATATCAATATTCATTAGGACAGTGATGCTTAACGTTGCAAATGACGCTTCATATGGCTACGGCAAAATGAAGGGTGACGAGATTGCAAGGAATAGAAACAGGTGCACAGTTCAGAAAATCATCACAAAGTGTGTAATTTGCTCTCCTAAAAAGAGGGGTTTCCCTTTAAATTGAACCATGTATGATTATTAAAATAAGCTATAATATTTTACATTTTATTTGCGACCCAGAATATACAAATAATATGTGCGGTCCTAAAAATGAATCTCTTAGTTGGGAATTTAGAGATTAGATTTTCTATAGATTAATATGATTTACTTTTTATTTGGTATACAAAAAATATATATAAATATTCGTATTTAATTACCATAATCCTTTAAATCGATTAATTAAAAAGATACTTGTAAAGATTCATATACAAATCTCTTAGTTGGAAATTCAGAGAAATCAGCATTTCTATAGATTCATATAATTTACTTTCTATTTGGTATGCAAAATATACAAAAATATTATTGAATTAACATAAAACCTTTAAATCGAATAATTAAAAAATTACACTTGTAAAGATTCATATACAAATCTCTTATACTCTGAGTTGGATATTCAGAGAAATCAGCATTTCTATAGATTCATATAATTTACTTTCTAATTTGTATACAAAATATACAAAACTATTCAAATTGAATTAACATAAAGCTTTTAAATCGATAATAATTGAAAATTACACTTGTAAAAAATTTAAGATTCATATACAAATTTCTTATATTCTTATTAGTTGGAAATTCACAAAAATCAGCATTTCTAATTTACATTTTATTGGTATAAAAATATCCATATTGGATTAATATAAAGCTTTTAAATCTATTAATTAAAAATTACACTTGTAAAGATTTATATAATTTAAATTTTATTCGGTATCCGCAATATACAAATATTCAGATCGTTGAATCAATATTATTTATGAATTGGCGTTTCTAAAGTTTAAAACCAATCAAATTATGCAGTATATTACGCGGAGTTGATAAAACATTGCCTCAGAGTGTAGGGGGTTATCATTGAAGTAGCCACGCACTTAAAGCATGGATCAACAATTGAGAGCCTTGAACACGCATATACCAACAACACCTAGATCATTCGTTACTCTACTTTGCCTCTGTGCAGTTATGTTTATTAGTACTATCACTATGCTTGATAAGCGTAAGTATGCTTTTTGACTTTTTGTATTATCCAATTGATGCATTTAAATTTTTTTCAATGTAAATTTCTCAATTTCTACATTAATGTATATATTAATCTTATATCTTAATAATTACCTAATTGTATATAAAAAAATGTATACTTTTTAAAATTTTACCTACTTTACTTTCATAAATTATTGAGATGTATATTTTATTTTTATTTTATTAATTATTGCTTTCAAATTGCAATAAAGACTACCGTATTTTGAATTGAATTGTAGGGGTGACGAGTATCAGTTGTTTTAAATCGCGGTACTAATTATTATTTTCCGACTAAAATCTCTCAACAATCTTCACAATATAAGTTAATGAAGACAATGGAATTAATGGTCAATTTGCCTACTAATACTGTATATTCAACTTTGTGTTAGTTATGGCAGTTTTATAAGACAGGACCATTTTAAAAACGTCATCAGTAATCTGCCAAAGGCAGGTCTTGTTTTATAGGCAATTATCATATGTTGCTTCACGATCTTGTGCTAGTCTTCTCAAGGTGTCATATCTACCATTTTTTTTAGATCAGCCAGATTTGCTTTCTCCTGCTTTCTTCTTCTTCCCCTACCTCTTTCCTCTTCACATCTTCCTTCCAAAATCCATTTCATCAGTCCTTCTCCTTTTAGTATGTGACCTATCCAGTTCTTTTCTCGTTTCATTATAATGTGCAATCAAGTTTCTTTGTTCTCATATTCTCTGTAATATTTCAATATACGATATTCTTTTTATCCAGAAAATATTCAACATTCTCTTCCATACCCACATCTCAAAAGCTTCCAGTCTTTTTACATCTTCCTTCCGCAATGTCCATGTTTCAGAGGCCATGTTTATTAGGTTTTTCCTCACATACATAACACTTAATAAAATTACTCATTATTTTTTAATTAGGCAATATATGATATACGACATATGCAAAAAATATGACAACATAATATGATATAACATGGTAATTTAAAATATTACAGAATAAAAGGTGTCGTAATAATACATGAAGAAAACATGTATAAAAATTTAATATGAAAGTTGCCTAATAATAATATGATGAACACAAAAAATTGTATAAATTACATTAGATATGATTATGCAAGTGTGGGTGGAGTTTAATATAAGTTCGCAGAGTAGTAGTAGTAGTAGTAATAATAATAATAATAATAATAATAATAATAATAATAATAATAATAATAATAATAATAATAATAATAATAATAATAATAATAATAAACTGTCTAAGCAAGCACAGGAAACCAGAATAAACGGGATGTGAAAGAGTTTTAGAATTTTATAAAAATGTTAATCCACCAGAGAGAATACAAAAAAAAAGTCACCGACATGCGCTGAGAGTAAACACTTCTTACAATTATGTTTAAAACAGGAAATGTTTGATGTGTTTTCAAGTGCCGATTGTAGACTGCTCCAAAGTTTAGGACCAAGGAAAAAGACAGAAACGTCTGAGTCGATCCATGGAATTAGAGTGGTCAGTTAAAAAATTATTACTTAAAAATTTGGTATTGAAGATATAAAAATCGAATATTTTTGGGAATAAAGTACCTAAATGATAAAGTATAACATTGTTGGATAATTTGTACATGGAAAAAGCATTGTGTAATTTGTTTAAATCACATATATTGAGGACATTCAATTAATTTTAAAAAAAATCTTTAGTGTGTGACTTACCAGATCCGGAGAGTACGTTTTTTAATTTGAAAAGGCAGTGAATATGAGATATCTCCGAACTAGTCAATGGGCAAAAATATTGAAATTTATCTAAAGTAACAGCCCAGGCTATGTTAACATAAGAAAGATATGGTAAAACTAATGTATTATATATAACGAAATATGTATATTGGTTGGAAGTGAATTTTTAGAGTTTATTCATTAGTGATGTGATTTGGATACTCTAGTAATGTGAGCCTTCCACGTTAAATGAGAATCAATTGTAGCTCCAAAAAAATTTGTTCCCTCAACTCAATTATTTCGAAGTTATCTATGTATATTGTATGTATTGGAAAGCGAGCATTTAATTTTATAATTATGTTTAGAGAAAAATATGAAATTTGTCCTTTTGATATTAAAAGATAATTTATTGAGCTTAAAGCAATTTGATAACTCAATTAATTCGGCATTAACCAGTTCCAATATTTTTTTTTATTTTCGTGAGAGGAAAGAAAGAATAAATTGGTATCATCAGCAAAAGAATAAATTGAAGTAATTTAAAACAATTTGGCAAGTCATTAACATAGATAACAAATAAAAGCGGACATAAAATCCAGCCTTGGGGCACTTCACATGTAAGTTTAACAAGGTAGAGCTTTTTGAGTTAAATAAAGTGAACTGGTGACGATTGGTAAGATAGCTAATAGAAAGCTGAATGGGAAAGGCTGCGATAATAAGACACCAATTGCAACATCATTGTTGTTAAGTGCACTGCTGTTTTATCAAACATATCAAGAAGGGCCAAATCAGTGGAATGAAGTTTTATGAATCAATATCGACCTATAAATAAAGCATTATGTTTATTGAGAAATTTAAGCAATCTATTATAAATGGATTGGATTGGATTTATTCGGTGTAAACACCAAGGATAGCCCACGAAACTCTAGAAGAAAACTTATTTCCAGTGGGGTCCTTCTAGTGGTGATTATGCAGTACACCGGGAGACAATCCCCTACTCTTTTCCGAAGAGTGTACTGCGTTCTTTAACGTGCACATGGGCCATAAATGCACACGGGACCAACGGCTTAAACGTCTCATCCGAAAGGCGGTGCGCTATTGTAACTTGTGTTGGGCCGATTACCTATCAGCAAAGAAATGCAGATGAGCTATGGATCGGATGAGAAGTGGGATTTCGAAGTGACACAAGAACACCTAATATAGAAAAAGGGTCTCACACACAGGGGTGGCGCCAGAGGGGGCTGGGGGCTATAGCCCCCCGTCGGGGAAGCCGATAAATTTTGTCGCCCCCCCCCCCCCGTCGGGGAAGACGATAAATTTTGTCGGGGAACAAACAAGTAAAAAAAATATTTACATGTAATATTCGTTTAGCCACCATATCGTTTGTGTTTTTTTCTTTCTCTTATACACATCTAGATGTGTATAAGAGACAGGCATACCATTGAATCACCACAGGGAAAAATTGATCTGGAAGAAAAACAAATCAACAAATTTATCTTACAAACAGTGTGTCGATGGAATGAAAATAATTATACTGTTTAAAATAAAAGCCTTAATTAATTTTGTTAATGGAAAATAACTGTGAATACAAGAAAAATAATGCAAATATTTAAAATGATCTTTTGAAAAATTTAATTAACTGGTAATAATGATTGATTTTAATGAAATATGGTAAACAAAAATGTTAACCAAGCACATTTACATTCTATTTTAAAGCTCTTTAGTACAAAAAAACTCCCCAAATATCTTTGCTGTAGTAATATACATAGGAATAACAACGATAAAAGAATACTATCAATAGTAATAATAACAATAAAGGAAATAATAATTTTGTATGTGGTGCACAAGATTCATAATATGTCACTGATTGAAAAAAAAAAAACAAACTGTACCCTAAGTTGGCTGTTTTCAGATTGCGATCAAAGCATTCGTCTCTTGATAGTATACGATGCGAGAAATACTTTTGATGTGGGTCCAGGAATGAAGCAATTGTATGAGCATACAACCTCGCTCCCATCGTGAATATATGTAGCTCATAATATTTAGAAATCTCCTCAAGAAACTTTTGACAGCCAGGCCGAATGCGAGTATGGTACCAAGGCGACTGCGGCCCGGAGTTCCAGAGTTGAAAATGATGTACATTCTGAAAAACAGTTTACAATATTTATAATCTAGTGAAAATATATATTGATGGGAAACAATTTAAACTAGGACTATTATCAAAAATATTCTAAGTAGACTTTTGCATAAAACTAACTATTATTATATATTATTCATCAAATTGTATAAGTGTAAACATCTTGCACAGGAGAAATAATAGCCAGAGATGATGTTGATTTCAATGCTATATTTATTCGGATAGGAACTAGGATCTAGGAATTATGAGAACATAAGACAAACAAAGCATAACTGGAAAAACCCCCAACTTGACCGGGCACTATGCCAGCATACGTCAAGCTTTCATTAGCTTCACGCTAAGATGTAACTTTCATGAGTCTTCA
Source organism: Anneissia japonica (assembly GCF_011630105.1). Lineage (NCBI taxonomy): Eukaryota > Metazoa > Echinodermata > Crinoidea > Comatulida > Comatulidae > Anneissia > Anneissia japonica. The sequence goes on from NW_022726160.1 coordinate 690,711, forward strand.
ACAGTACTGTACGAGATTTACTGTAATGCCTTGCCTTGCATAAGCTAGACAAACACTTTACTTTCTTGATAACTAATTTTGCACGTCTTGACTCTGTGGCTTCTGACTTTGTTGTGCCACAAACTTTCTTAATTGGACGCGCTAATACTATTTACAATAACCCACGGAATGAGCCTCCGCACAATAGCAATCTTTTACACTCTTATTGTAATAGTATAAAGTTAATTCTTTAAACAAGTTATTTGTTGGAATAAATATAACTGTCATGGATTTCTATCAAAAATACATTTATATAATAAAAACTAGAATTAATAATGTGAACTCCTTATTCTTGCGGAGCAACACAGGGCTACTCACTCACTTAAGAAAAGCGTCTACGGAAGTTGTTACGTAACATGATCAAGATAAACATGGTATTAATTATCAAGAAGTCAATGTGAATGTGGTGAACAAAGAAACCCAAGTTAAACAAAGAAACAACTGAAATCCAAAATTAAGTCATAAGGAAATGAATAAAAAATTAAACATGTAATATAATGTACAGTATAAGGATACGGGTAAAACCCGTACCTTACATAAGTATAACCATTTTGTATGTGAAATAAATGACATATTATTAATTTATTATTTCATTATTTTAATATTTTATTATATACTATCTACTATTTACTATTTTTTTCTATTTATTATTTATTATTGTAATCTTTATATAACTAAATATTTTATAGGCAAATTGGAAACAAAATCAAACGGAACTGATGGGTTATCGTTTAAAAAGACATCGCTTCCTACATATCAAGACAAAAAGCTTCAATTGGTGCAGTCTTCCATACAATATCCTTGGAAAACACTACATCCACATGTTGGTACCATGGAAACTATCGACGCTACTAAAACCGTATTTTATCTCAAATCTAGAAAAATCCAAGTCGGTGATTTCTTTAGTGTGATAATACAAACAAAGGACAAAAACAATCGAAGCCGTGTACAAGGAGGAGATTTCTGGTTTCCAAGAATAGAAAGTGATAATCTGAATGCTAGTAGTCACGGAAAAGTAGTAGACTTTGATAACGGTACATATGAAATCATATATTTTGCAGCCTGGGAAGGAAAAACAACAATTGATTTAACGTTAGTCGCGCCAGCCGAAGCAATAAAGAATCAAAAAAATTTGGTTTGGCCGATAGACCACAGGATCCAATGGATTGGATATTTTTCAGACGGTAAGACAAACGAAACAGCAGACTGTGGAATATATGATAGACAAACGTGGAAAGATATGTGCGAATACCCAGAACCAAATGCGCTTGGTGGCGCCATATTTCTATGTTCCCGGCCGAAGACACTTCCTTGTGATACTCTAGTTAGCATGAATGATTCGAGGACCAATTGGAACGATGCGTATCTTAAATCGGAGAAGGGACAAAAGTTATGGCAGTTATGGAGGTATGATCAGCATATTTTCTTTAAATTAATTTGTAGAAATTCAGGTTCAGTGTTTCTAAAACAAGAAACAGATCCAGAATTTTAAAATCGGGTTTTTATGACGGAGCTGCAATTTCAAAATATAGTTTTGACTGTTTCATTTTGAATGGGCATTTGTTTGCGTAAGGCCTATCCACTCGAGTCAGTCAATCAGTACTATGTAGGCCTACAGTTCTCCCTCCAATTCGAGACCACCTCTGATACCAGAAGATGCTGGGTGATCTCTTGGTTCGGTAATTAGACGGTTAGCTGTGTGTCAAATGTGAGAACATTGTTGGAATGGTCTCGAATTGAAAGGGTCTCGTAATTAGAACAGTCTTGAACTGGAGGGCGAACTGTGTAATAAAGGGGTGATAGGCCTTTGTAGAACTAAAGCTCTTTTTTTTCGCCATAGAAATTTATTTTATGTGCAGCTTCTAAATGGACCACGGACTGTGAACATCGAGCCTTTCGAAGGTAAAGTATATCACACGCAGAAAATTATACAACGTAACAATAATCATTGGCGGATTTGGAGGTGGGGGAGGGGGAGTAAAAAAATAAATTATTCATCGCTCTAAACGCCTCAGATGTTATTTCCGTGTGTCTAGGTAAATGAAGACATTCTACCTAATTGAAATTTGTAGAAAAAATTGTTCGTACTAATGTTTTTAAATACTCCCCTTTTATTCATTTTAGTAGGCTCCTTAATCCTCTCCCAGACAATGTCAGATGCTCATTATTATTTTTCAATTAATCATTTTATATCGTTTGCCATGAACATCTTGATAATTATGTTGACGTCTTGTAATTAATTATATTAATTATATTATATTAATAATAATTAATAATTAATAATAATATAATTAATAATATAATAATTAATTAATATAATTAATAATATAATTAATAATATAATTAATAATAATTAATTATATTAATTATATTAATTATATTATATTATATTAATTGTATGTTCATATTTGCTGCTCTTATTGTTTATAATGTCATCTTGTATTTTTATTTATTTTCATTTATTTATTCTTATTTCATTCATTATTCTATTTATTTATTTATTTAATTAATAATTTACAATTTTTGCTTGGCTCTTTTGTATGTGAAGGAGTTACTGCATATTATTAATGATTGATTTCCAGTTATGATTTTAATTTGTAATGTTACTGTCAGGAGAGCCACTTGATAGTTTTTTTGAATTGAATTGGAGATGGTCCGCAATTTTTAGCTAATGGAATATTTTTCAGTACTATTTCAAAAATCAGTTACTGGGCCGTGTTTAATATAAACTTCACTTTTGTGTAGATTGATAAATTTGCCAATGTTTGGAATTTTAGCTATATCAATCTGCACAAAAGTTAAAACCTGCATTTCAGGGCATAACGGACCAAATGGTGACAAGAAGACCGATTTCGAGATTTTCTCAGTAGATAAATTAAATCTTCCAAAATGTGAACCTGACCAACAGCGAATGCTAAGTGATGGATATTGGATGCAATCCACGTGGATTTCGTTTCAATGTGATACAAAACAATGGAGCCGTTCGGATATTGAATCGTGTCTGCGAGGTAAACACGTCCTGCTTATGGGGGACTCAACTACGCGTCAGTGGTACGCGGGTATAACGGAAATACTGGAATTTGAGCAAAAATGGTCAGAAAAAGCACATAGCATTATACGCCACTACGACCACTTACAACTCAATATGACATTCAGATTTCACCCTTATGGAATGTTATCCCGTATCTTTTCAGTTTTAGATGTAGAATTTGAAGCCAATTTACTCGACAAACTTTCAGAAGAAAGATGCAATTATTTTATTGTGATTAGCCCATGGGCTCATTATGAGAAATGGACAAAAGATGCTTATGTCATTCGTCTGAAATTTATTGCCAAGGCAGTAATGAGGCTCATAAAAAGATGTCCTAACTCAAAGATTGCCGTCAAAAGCCCACATCCACGCGAAAAATCGGATTTTCTAGTGAACGTCGATTATTTTTTAAATGAAATTAGAAAACTTATGAGGGCGGTATTTACTGGCATTGGCGTCCATTTTATTGATATATGGGATATGAACAATGCATATATAATGCCGAACGAAATTCACATGCCGATGCCCGTAATCTATCAGGAACTTTATATGTTTTTCTCTCATGTATGTTGACGATTTAAAGTTAATTATATAAATATATCACTTTTTCCATTAGAGTGTCACTATAGACCTACTTTACAAATTATATTACATCTAATTACATTCGAGAACCCAGTGTTCCAGATATAAGGATCTGCTTAAACAGTAAGAAATACATCTTTGAATACTTTCATGAGGATTTTTTTTTGTCGTCAATAATAATATTCCTAGAATGGTTGGCTCAACACAGGACGCCAACTACAGGTTTTGCATCATATTTAAATTTATTCTATTAGGCCTAATAGCTTGAAATATGCATATAAGGCAGGCAATGATAATGTTGATGATGATGTTGTTTTTGTTAATGATGATGATAATAGTAAAACAAAATAATAATAATAAAATAGATCCTACAGTATACTATTGACAACATTGTATTATTGTATTAAGTTGTGCTGCCTTACTTAACTTTGTGTCGTAGTTGGCGGTGTCATTGCTGGCGGTGGCGGTTACAGTGGTGGCAATACATTTGGTGGTGGTGGTGTAATGAATGGTCTATGTTACCATCAAAGCTTGCATACAATGCAACATTCCAAAGGACGTATAAGCTCTTACCGTATGGAAAGCAAAAAATAGAAAATAAAGTCTAAGTTAGGTAAAGACAATGTTAAGTCTGGTCCCTGTAAATGGTATTTACTTTGATAACGTATAGGCTATATATTTTTGTAGCTCTTTAATAAACATTCTTCATCTACAGTACTTCAAATAGGATTGGTTTTTAAAATATGTCCGACAACTCGGCCCAGCAGACAATTCAGACCAACTTATATCTTGGACCAAAATTTATCCCTGACCAACCCATTATTTATACAGTTTGTCATCTGTTACCATCTAAATATATCCCATGTGCACCTCGCATGTTTATATACAAAAACTCCCCCCACTAATATAGGCCCTATTTTCGATCAGATCAAACATGCACTAACTCTGCGAATATGTGGTTTATAAAGCGCTATCTGATGCGATTTAAGAACACCTACATACAGTGTCAGTTGCACGCGAGAAGTTTAGTGTGATAGGTTCGTGTTGACGACTTGAAATATTGTTTTAATCATTCTTTATTGATATTCATATAAAATATGCAAAAGAAAACATTCACAAAGACCAGGTGCAGCCTAAATTAACAGACTTACGCAGGCAAAATGTGAATTTTCATGAAAATAAATTCAGATTATGAAGAATATTAGTTGTACAAATGTTATCCTAAAGAGTAGCACAGAATGCAGCAATGGGGAGGGGGTGTCATTTTCATTAGAGGGAGACCTGTATATTGAATCAAAAGTGCGGTCGTGAAAATAATTCTCTTTGTTTGGAATTCAGAGAGCTCAGCATATCTATAGATTAATATAATTTACTTTCAAATATTAGTATATAGATTATATAAAAATATTCATATTGTATTAGCATAAAGCTTTTAAATCTATTAATTAAAAATTACACTTGTAAAGTTCATATATAATTTGGCATTTATTTGGTATCCACAATATACAAATATGCAGATTGTTGAATCAGGCTTATTTATTGGCTTTTCTAAAGGTTAACACAGTTTAAATTATGCAGTATTACGCGGAGTTGATACTGAAAATACAACATTGCTTCACACATTGTGGGTTATTATTGAGGTATAACTACGTACTTAAGAATGGAGTTACAATTGTTGGGAGCCTTAAACAAACATATACCAGCAACACGTAGCGGTAAAGTATTCGGTACTCTACTTTGCCTCTGTGCTGTTATGTTGATTAGTGCTATTACTATGCTTGGTAAGATTCTTATTAAACATTTTTGTCGGTAGTTAGTTTACTCGGTCTTTGGACCAATGGCCACTAGAGGAGGTAGGTGGATTTATTTTTATTTCTTTATTCTGAATACAAAAATAATATTCATGGATTAAACACAATGAAGTACCAAAAATGGAAAACTTATTTCCATTGTGGTCCAAAAATGTGGAAAGAATCTCGCACATAAGATCTTTTCTAGTTAAGTAGACTATTCTGGCATCAAACCACAAGTACAAGTCAGGGGTAGCGCCAGGATTTGCCTGACGGGGGGTCCGAGGTGCCCGACGGGAAGTGGAGGCATGCCCCGACGAGGGGGAAGATTTCCCCGACGAGAGCCAAGTGGGTGTGGTCGAGCTTAGCTCGACATCGACGCATACGGACAATAATAATAATAATAATAATAATAATAATTATTATTATTATTATTATTATTATTATTATTATTATTATTATTAGTAGTAGTAGTAGTAGTAGTAGTAGTAGTATTAGTAAGCCTATTATTATTATTATTATTATTATTATTATTATTATTATTATTATTATTATAGATATAACAAAATATTTTACAGGCAAATTGGAAACAAAATCCAACAAAATTGATGGGTTATTGTTTAAAAAGACACCGCTTCCTACATATCAAGACAAAAAACTTGAATTGGTGCAGTCTTCGATACAATATCCTTGGAAGAGTCTACATCCACATGTTGGTACCATAGAAACTATCGACGCTACTAAAACCGCATTTTATCTCAAATCTAGAAAAATCCAAGTCGGTGATTTCTTTAGTGTAGTAATACAAACAAAGGACAAAAACAATCGAAGCCGTGTCCAAGGAGGAGATTTCTGGTTTCCAAGAATAGAAAGTGATAATCTAAATGCTAGTAGCCACGGAAAAGTAGTAGACTTTGATAACGGAACATATGAAATCATATATTTTGCAGCCTGGGAAGGAAAAACAACAATTGATTTAACGCTAGTCGCGCCAGCCGAAGCTATAAAGTATCAAACAAATGTAGTTTGGCCTATAGACCAGAGAATCCAATGGATTGGATATTTTTCAGACGGTAAGACAAACGAAACAGCAGACTGTGGAATATATGATAGACAAACGTGGAAAGATATGTGCGAATACCCAGAACCGAATGCGCTTGGTGGCGCCATCTTCCTATGTTCCCGGCCGAAAACACTACCTTGTGATACACTAGTTAGATTTAACGAATCGAGGGCCAATTGGAACGATGCCTATCTTAAAACAGAGAATGGACAGAAGTTATGGCAGTTATGGAGGTATGATTCATATTTTATTCAAATTGTTTTTTTGAGTATCAACGTACTTTGAAATGATAAAAAAAATAATAGTAATAACAACGACAACGACAATAATAATAATAACAATAACAATAACAATAATAATAATAATAATAATAACAACAACAACAACAACAACAACAACAACAACAACAACAACAACAATAATAATAACTAGACTTACTATGTCTGTTTGTACAACAGAACATAGGGCTTTTCCTCATTGCTGTAATGAGAAAATGAAGTTTAAATTGCAACAAAAAGAAAAGATGTTAAAAAGTGTAAAGTAAAAAAGAAAGCCAAAATCCTTGTCGTACTAAAAGCAAAGTTCACAACTCCTACGACGCTAGACTTGCCACAAGTCTCTTATTTTTTATTATTTTTCTCATTCTGGACAGCGCCACCAACGAGAAAGTTAATTTAGAGACGGTTCGAAAAAAAAGAAATCGAGTATGGGACGCCAATTAAATTAGGTATGGCGCGCACTAAGTGCAATAAAGAGTGAGTAACCTAAAATTAGGGCCTGGAACCCAGGCTACTACGACGCTAGTGAGATTTTAACTATGGCTGCAATTGTAATTGCGAGGTACATCGAGACTCATAACCATTGCGCGCTATATGAGCCGACCTTGTATAATGCCAGTGTATTTTCCGTTCATAGCGATTCAGAGGCTGAAAGCAAAAAAATTGTTCATGCATATCACGGTAGTCCTCATATCTACACCCTACTGCGGATTGTCACCAAAATTTGATCATTTCTTCACTAGACCATGATAAAATGTTATAGAAAGTTTCATTTAGGCCCATTTAAAAAGAGATATTTAGGTCTGGGACGTCAGAAATTTATATGACCCTCGCATTACACCCTCACTTGGATCGTCCCCAACACAAAATTATTTCTTCCTTGTAACTTGGATAAACTTTCCCGAAAATCTCGTTTAGTAGGTAGCCTGGGACGTTTTCCTTTGAATGGTCCTCATATCCACACCCTTAGGGGCGGATCCAGACATTTTCTGACGGGGAGGGTGGCACAATATAAAGTTCACGCCGCCACGCTCAACCCAGCCCCACCAATAAGTGGTAAGTAATCGGATAATCGAGCTTTCCTTTCGCCCACTGCTGTATCGCAACACCCCGCTGGATCCGCCCTGACCCTACTCCGGATTGTCACAAAAAATTAAAAAAATCTTTACTAGACCTTGGCAAACTATTATAGAAAGTTTAATTTATACCCATTGACTTTTTTAAAGAGATATTTAAGTCTGGGAAATCAGAAATTTAAATGAGCCTCACATTTACACCCTCAACTTGATCTTCCTCAACATTCCCTGTAACTTGGTTAAACTTTTCCCCCGAATGTTTCATTCAGATCAGTTGATCCGTTGTTGAAATATCTGGTCTGGGACATTTTCGTTTGAATGGTCTTCATATCCGCACCCTACTCCGGATTGTCACAAAAATGTAATCATTTCTTAACTAGACCTTGACAAACTGTTATACGAAGTTTCAATTATACCTATTGATTTTTTAAAAACGATATTTAGGTCTAGGACCTCAAAAATTTAAATGACCCTCAAATTTACTCCCTTACCTAGATCGTCCCCAACACATAATAAATTCGTCCTTGTAATTTGGTTAAACTTTCCCGAAAGTTTCATTCAGATCAATTGATATGTTATTGAAAGAGGTGTTGACTGTTTGCTCTTAAATCTCTTTAATTGGTCCTCACATGCACACCCCACCCTAGATTGACACTAAATATTAGGAAGCACATCCTTGATATATGGCCTATGAATCGGCAAAACATAGAAAAGCTCCAAGCATGGGAAGCTACCAAAGTACCGGGCGGAAAAACCCAGTGCAAAAAAATAGGAATATAGTATGCAAGAAAAAAAAGATAATATAATATATTTCAATAAAAATAATAATACTAATAACAACATTGATAGTAATAATAATAATAATACATTATTAATAATGACGAAAAGTATAATGTCCTTGGCATTTATAAATTATACAATTTTGGAATGGAAAAGGATAAGTTTTTAAATGTGGAATAACATTGTTTAGGTTCAATTTTTCTAAAATAAGAAGCAAACCCAGAATATTAAATAGTGTTTATGGGGCGGAGCTGCAATTTCAAAATCTGCTTTTGGTTATTTCAGTCTGAATGGAGCAAAGGCTTATCCACTCTGAATAGTTCAGAATCTGTACAATGTAGGCCCACAGCTTTCTCTCTCCATTTTGAGACCGCCTTTGGACCTGAAATTGTTAAGTTATCTCTTAGTTCGGCAAATTAAACGATTAGCTGTGTGTTAAAAGTTTGAAGATTTTTGGACTTTAAAAACATGGTCCCGAATTAAAAGGTTTCGTAATTAGAGCGGTCTTTAACTAGAGGGTGAACTGTGTAAAAGTAAATTCGTAATAGGCCTATGTAGAGAACTACTTAACTCTTTTTTTTTTTTTTTTTTTTTGGCCATAGAAATTTATTTTATGTGCAGCTTCTAAATGGACCACACACTGTGAATATCGAACCCTCCAAAGGTAAAGTACCACACGCAGAAAAATAAAAAATGGTACAACGTATTAAGGCGTAATTTACAAAATAAAGTTGTAAATATTCGTATTTCTGTTGAGGATGGTCAGTATTTTTCATTACTATTTTAAAATCAGGTTACCGGCCCATGTTTAATATGGAGTTAACTTTTGTGGAGATTGATCAAATTGTTAATGTTTGAAATTTACCTGCATTTCAGAGCATAAGGACGTCAACAGTGACAAGAAGACCGATTTAGAGATTTTCTCAGTTAAAAAATTAAATCTTCCAAAATGTGAACCTGACCAACAACAGATGCTAAGCGATGGATATTGGATGCAATCCACGTGGATTTCGTTTCAATGTGATACAAAACAATGGAGTCGTTCGGATATTGAATCGTGTCTGCGTGGTAAACACGTCCTGCTTATGGGGGACTCAACAACGCGCCAGTGGTACAAGGGTATAACGAAAATGCTGGAATTTGAGCAAAATTGGTTTGTAAAAGCAGATAAAATCATACGTTACTACGACCATCTACAACTCAATATGACATTCCGATTTCACCCTTATGGAATGTTACCCCGTATCTCTTCATTTTTTGATGCAGATTTTGAAGCCAATTTACTTGACAAACTTCCAGCAGAAAGATGCAATTATATCATTGTGATTAGTCCATGGGCTCACTACGAGAAATGGACAAAAGATACTTATGTCATTCGACTGAAATTTATTGTAAAGGCCGTAATGAGGCTCATAGAAAGATGTCCTAATTCAAAGATTGCCGTGAAAAGCCCACATCCACGCGAAAAATCGGATTTTCTTTTGAATGTCAATTATTTTTTTTATGAAATTAGAAAACTTATGAGGGCGGTATTTACTGGCGTTCGCGTTCATTTTATTGATATATGGGATATGAACAATGCATATATAATGCCGAACGAAATGCACATGCCGATGCCCGTAATCTATCAGGAACTTTATATGTTTTTCTCCCACGTATGTTGACGATTTAAAGTTACTAATATAGATATGATCACTTTAGGCCTACTTTATAAAATCAGTTACTTCTAATGAGATTCGAGACCGCAGTGTCCCAGTTTAGGGCGTCTGAATAAACAGCAGAAGGAATTAAAAAATATATCTTGGAATCATTTCACGATGATATTTTTTGGTTGTTAATAGTAATATTCCTAGAATGGTTGGCTCAACACAGTACTCCAAATACAGTTTTTTTTTTTTGCATCATAAATGTATTCTATTAGTAGCTCGAAATATGCATATGGCAGGCCTAACAAATTAAATAATATTGACGATGATGATGGTGTTGCTGTTGCTGCTTCTGATGTTGTGTTGTTGTTGTTTTTGTTGATGATGATGATGATGATGATGATAATAATAATAATAATAATAATAAATAATAATAATAATAATAATAATAAAAATAATAGTAATAATAATAATAATAATAATAATAATAATAATAATAATAATAATAATAATAACAACAATAACAACAACAACAACAACAACAACAATGTGTTTGTGTTTAATGTGTTCTGGAAGATTGTTCCAGAGGTTAGATGATGAAAATGTAAATGATCCATCACAATAAAATGCTGTGCTTGTCTTAGGCACAACGATTCTTGACTGTGATGATGATCTTAATCTAAATGTTGGATGATGTATTACAGGCCTAATTGATTTTCTGATTTACGCTGGGACCTCGGTGTTAATAGCCTTTAATATTTAAGTTGTTAGCAGGACTTTGAAGATGAGTCGTTTCTTTATGGATAGTCAGTGGAGATCGTTGAAAATAGGTGTAATGTGCCAGTGTGTAAGTATTTGTTCTGGTTATTAAGCGAGCTGCAGTGTTTTGGAAGACCATATAAAACACTGTTGCAGAAGTCAAGGCGGGATATAACACATGCATGGATCAGCTTGTGAGTTGTATCATTACCCAGGAATTTTCTGATGCTGCCAATTTTGTGTATGCCAACATACGCTGCCCGACAGACATTACGCACTTGTTTTTTTTTTCAGCATCTTAGGCCCTACTGAAATAACCCCTAAATTCTTGACTTCAGATTTTATTTCAACTTAAATGTTACTAATCTCAATTATTGACCAGAGTGGAGCCATTCTGGAATAATGAGACATAAAATGGCGGATCTGGGTTGAAATTTACGGGGGGGGGGGGTGAACATGTTCTTAAAAAACCCTAGAAAAAAAGGGGGGGTGTTCGGCGGTCCTCCCCCGGGAAAATTTTGATTCCTAGATGGCGGGAAATGAGCTTTTAGTTACTTGCAAAAGGAACTTTAAATGGATCCTAATGACTGGTCATGTATCTGGAAAATAAAAATTGGTCAAATTTATGAAATAAAATTAAGACAGTTTAATTTCAAGTTATTACATGCCATTTTGATTAACAATAAGAAGTTATTTAAATTCAGAATATCTCCAACACCCCTTTGTTCTTTATGTGGTATTACTGAAGATTATATGCACATGTTTTATTATTGTAAACGTGTTAATGGATATTGGGATACTATGGAGAATTTCTAAAAAAGAAATGGACTTTTAGTTGATATTGATATAAAATCTATTGTATTTGGAGTTTATAAGAAGAGAGATAAAAAATAACGTAGCAAATGAGCTGATCAGTTTAGCTAATTTCGTAATTTATAAAACATGGCTCAAGACACGTGAATGTAAACAAAACATTGCTAAACCTATTATACCAGTTTTTTACGCTTAACTTAAATTTAGAATAAGTTTACAACAAAACATCCATCTAGTGAAAGCAAGCAAGTTTAAATCTATTGTTATCTAATGTAGTAATAAAGGATATTACTGTAATTAAATTATTATTAATATCACTATTATTATTATTATTTGTACTATCGGCATACTGTTTCACAACTGTAGGTGTGTTGTTAATAACTGGATTAGGTATGTTTAATAAAAAAAATAAGCAAATATCTTTTTATGTTATCCTAAAGGAAAACTGAAAGAAATATTGTTATTGAATGTTTTCAAATAAAATTATTAAAATAAATGACCATTTGGTCAACGAGTAAAAAAAAAATATGAAAAATCACAAGACAAAAACAACTTGGCAATGACAAAATATTACGTTAAGATATTATGAAGTGCAAATATTAAAATGTTTAAACGTCGTAATAAATATTAACTCTATAAAATTATTTACAAATTACCTAAAAAACGACCGTGACTAGAAATGTAATTCTAGGAAGAATTAAAACTTAAAAACCTAGCGTTTTACTATAAAATTGGAAATTACATATGGAATTAATGACTTTCACTTTTGTTAAAATTGAATTGTAAACACAATGGACGTGTTTATGTTTCAAGGCAAAGTCAATACAAAATACAATAAAAAATTAGAATAAAAAAGTCTGAGGATTACCTAGCGAACGTAATCACTATCTAAAAGGTTATTCAGAACACATGAAAGGAATAGACAATGCATTAAATGCACAAACATTAGGTGATTAAAAGTCATAGGAAAACAATACTTAGAAAAATACTTATATGTAAATTCATAATTCAAATGTACAATTATTGAATACTGTACACAATTCTTATTATTTTACAATGCTAAATACAACTTCAATTTAATTTACGATGTTTATAAATCTGCTCCATACGATTATTATGTAATTTCATTATTGAATCAATATCAATCTCCCTTAATGCTTCATTTACTTTTCTTAACAATTTGTTCAAATTGCTCCTTGTTGGAGTTAAAACATTACCAGAATAACAAATCAAGTGAAAAATCAAAACACTCTTTATAACTGCTTTGTAAAACAGTGTTTCACGATTTACACTGAACATTCCTAGCTTTTTGCTATAGAAAGTATAGGCGTTGATTGGTACGTAGTCATTTCAGGGTGTACTTTTCACGGCATCCTATTGCCAATTGTGGTTCCTAAATACTGATATTGATCAACTTTCTCAACCAAGACTTCTATAATTTTAAGAGGCTCAATTGTACCTTTCTTGTTTCTAAAGTCCATTATCGTTTCCTTAGTCTTATCAATCTTTAAATTGTTATCATCACACCATTTAACGAATCTATGTACTTCATCATAGTAATCAATATAGGCCTATGTCTGCCACAGTCTGTCAGAAACCCCGTTATTACAGTTTTTGGCATATTTCATGATAAAGCATATTGTATCATTGCAGATGTAATCAATAGTGTAAAGTGTAAAAAGAATAGGCGAGAGAACACATACCGTACTTGTGGCGCACCAGTACTGACAGAAAGTACAATGAAAGTTGATCTAATGTAGCTTCTTGGTATAATAATCTAGATGTCTATCGGTACAGTATAGTAAAGTGGTGACAGTGACTTTAAAATTATATTTTGATAGAATTTAAGAGAATTAAAATTAAGAAAAGCCTGTATCATGTATCAGATGCATAGCTAAAAAAGGTAAAATTATCAGGGCATTAAGAACAAACTAATAAACTGAAAGTAGCATCGACATGGGAGAAAGCTAAGTCACTGATGATACCAAGATAGGCCCTATTTATTCAGACTCAACATTTGGCTTTTATGTTGAGTTTAAGATCAGATTTTTCTCTGAGTCATTTAAAGACTGTTAATGAGTATTCAAGGAACGCCACTGATGTTGTGGTCAGAGGAGATGAAATGGTAAGCGACAAAACAGAACTCTGTTTTAATGGTGGGTGTTCTGTTTTTGGTTATTGATTTGGAACTTCAATTTACCACCGATTTCAAATTCAAGTTCAATTTATTGTCATATACAAAGTAAATGAAATTTGTTTTCCAAGGTTCACAATAAAAACAATGACATACTAAAATACAATACAGAGGATACGATATATTAATAATAATAATAATAATAATAATAATAATAATAATAATAATATTTAAGCATTTATATAGCACTCTTTACCAGAGTCTTCTAAAAGTATGAACCATGGAAAAAGGTGAGTTTTAAGAAGAAATTTAAATTCAGAAAGAGTTGGAGCATAACGGATGGTGGCGGTTGGAAGTTCGTTCCAGAGAAGAGGTGAAAATGCATAAAAACCTTTGGGGACAGATGTTAAGTTTGTTTTAGGTGTGTATAGTATAAAAGGATCAAGTTCAGAACGAAGGCCAGCACGTAAAGGAGTATATAAAGTTATAAGTTATATGCTTATTGTATTGCCTGATTGCACACGGAAGAAATGATTTGTTATGACGCTCAGTCTTCTTAATTGATAAAATAATTCTACCTGATTTACTGAAATTAATATGATTAAACAGAGGACGGGACTTGTCATTAATTATACATTTTAGTTTTTTTTCTCTATAGCCTTATCACAGATGTCAGAGATAGACGGAACGTCTGCTCCTATTACTTTCTTAGCCATAGTAATAATCCTCTGTAATTTATTTGCATTATTTTTAGATAAACTATTTAGCCATACAATACAACAAAAGGTTATTATGGAATGTATCATAGCCTGGTGAAATATAATTTTCTTAAAAAGTACATTCGTTGGTTTACCTTCGCATATAGTTTCTCGGTGTTTGCATTCCATGTTAGTTTTCGTCTATCCAAACACCTTAGTATGTATGTTCACTAGTGGTGCAGACATCATTATCTTTGATACTTAAAGGTAACAGTTGCGTTTTGATTTTTCGAAAGTCGAATACAATTTCTTTAGTTTTTTCTCACATTGATAATTAGGCAATTCATATCACACCAATTAATTAAATTATCAACCTCAGCCCAAAAAGTACTCTCATCATTGTTTGCAATTAAGCCTGTGATGCAGGTGTCAGCAAATTTAACAATTTGACAAGATTCACTTATAAGATCACTTGTGTATAATGTGAATATAAATGGAGACAACACACAACCTTGTGGAGCACCCGTGCTTGAGACAATGGTATCCAATAGAATGTTATCAATTCTAACACACTGGGCCCAATATGTAGCATTGGTCACATTTTCTAACCCAGTGAACCAATTGCAGCCACTAATAAAAATTAAGTTCATGACCATACCAAAATTAAATGTCTTCGTTGTATGAAGCTGGGAGTTGTGTGAATTCTAGTGAAGTGGTCCCTAAGAATTAGGACCATTGGTGTGTATGCCTCTAAAGCTCTGTGCACATCAAATTCTCTATGAAAAAACCTGTTGTAAGTCCATATATAGTCATGACGTGCCCATATATGGTACATGATGTGATGTCATCATGACTATATTATAGTCCGGATAGAGTTTTACATTCATATTTGTATGTTATAATAACTACCATTATTTACGTTTTGAAATGAAATTTTAGAAAGTAGAATTTGTATTTGTGTAATCTTCTAAAACATTCAGATTAATCTACGACGAAATTATCTCCTCTAAAAACAGGTTTATTTCTTTTACAGTGTATCTTTTCATTATCGATTGTGTATGTAACTAATTTGGTTGATCAATCCGGATAACTTTAAACTTCGTATTTCGAGAAAAGATATTAAAATGAAATTTGTGACAAACAGTAGAATTTGTGTTTGTGTAATCTTCTAGAACACCCATAGATTAATTCGACGGAATTATCTCCTCTACAAACAGGCTTATTTCTTTTACCCTGTATTTTTCATTATCGATTGTGTATGTGACTGATTTTGGTTGATCCATCCGGATAATTTTAAACTTCGTATTTCGAGGAAGAATTGCTTCTTCCAGCAAATCGTAATTTGCTTCACTAGGGGGAAGAAACTGGTGCACATCTACAGCAGACTTTGGCTGTATCGTCAGTTTGTAATAATCATTTCCTTTTTTAACGGTACCAATGACATCTGTTACCTTAAGATCGGTTCTTTTTGATGTACTTAAGTATGTCGGATTAAAGATTTCTCTATTTGAACGATAATCGTTTAAACCAGGTAAAACTTGTTCGTAACGGATCAATGACTTGACGTACTTTGTCTGTTCAGCTAGAAAAGAATCAATCTGAATCATATTTTCTTTGAAAATATCAATTTCTGCTTTTGGGAGCTTTCGACCTGCAGGGGTATCTCTTAAATAATTATTCATGTTTGTAGATATGCCGCCGTTAACCCTGCCTTTGGCTGTGTATGCACGTAAAGCTAAATACTCTCTTTCTGTAATCTTATTTTTGAGGTTGGGAGCCAATTTCTTGTATGCGTCAATCCAATTGCGGCGAAGTACATTTAAAGTACGTGTCGAAGGAGCCAAATTGCAAAACACTGTCATCATTCCGGTGTCTACATTGTCGTATAGGTAAAGCACTGCTGAGGACGTTTTGTAATTTAATCTGTCCAGAAAGGTTTGCGAGCCTTGATATGATATTACTGTCCCGTAAAATTCCTTGTGGTCAAACAGCAGCACATTACATTTTCCCAAACAACTCAGATACGAGTATTTGTCATTCATTGCGTCGCTGACAAAACCGGCTTTTTCCTTTACTTCTTTAATTTGGCCTTCAAAATATTTGTCTTCATAAAAGGTAACAGGCGATTGGACTTTTCCCTGGTATTCTTTATAATCCCAAGGTCGAAATTGAACTGATCTTACTTTAATCCATTTTTCACTGATTTTCAAAACGTCTGCAAGAAACGCCTTAAATAAACCTTGGTACACAGTAACGCTGCAAGTCTCGCATGATAGTTTCAAAGACTTTATCTTGACTAGGGATAAAAATATAGTGTCAGCACATACATTCTTAACAATCCCATTAAAGTTTGGTTCGGTTTCTCTACAAAGCATGGATAAAGAATATGGCAGAAAAATAAAGGACGAGAAACGATCGTTATAATCCTTGCCCTCATATGGTGTTTCGTTTTCATATGAGATTTGAAAGGCCGTAAATTGTGAGTGTTGAAAAACTATCACAGTACTAGGAGTAAGTTGGCATGAGAACGAAAATGTTTTGCCGTTAAACTCCGCACCCATGTAATCAACAAGGAAGTCTTCGAATATGCCTTTGTGGTACGAGTCTTGATACAGTGTTACGGTTCCGGCACCAGCTTCTCGTTTGTGAATGGAACTTGAAACTTTAACGGGGACAGGATGGCAATCTTTTTTCCATACCAGGACACTATTATAGTCTAGGTCTAGAGATGTTGTCTCGCCCATACACCTATCAACAAGTGTGACAGTTTCGTTGCCGATTAAGCCGTAACACTCTCCATTAAATCGTTCACATATTACATGCGCCTCTGATAAGTTTTCAAATTGACCTTGCTTCTTGTGGCAGTTCTCATTCCACTTACAAACCATGGGATGGATAGCGGTTTCCAAAGCCTGTCCTTCATTGATTAGAAGCTTTACACTACTTGCAACAGTGTCTTCAGTTGACAATGATGAGTTTAACTCTTCTTGAACCTCCGTGTCTACTTGACTATTAGTATCCTGTGTGTCAAACAAACTGTCTATGGCATCCAGCACTATATTTAACACTTCTTCTAACCTTCCCAACTTAGATTCTAATTCAGTTGTTAAAATCTCCAAACTTTTAATATAACAGCCAAGGGTCACGAATACCAAAAGTAGAGAGAAGTCGTTCGTCTCTAAATTGAAAGGTAGGCCTATAGATTGAAGGGTCATGTTAGTTATTTCATCTTTCAATTCATTACAGTTGATTGAAGGTTTGGATTCAAACGTGTCGAGTTCGCTGTCAATTAAAGCAGACTTGATATTCTCAATGAAATAGTGATTTGCTGTCAGCAGAGAATCAGATATGATGTGTTCCATCTCCTCCACAATTTCATAGGCTTCTTGCAGATCTGCATTGTTGTTGAGGGTGCACTGACCAATGTCCAGGATTACCCTATCTACCCCAGTACCAGCTGTTGTTGCCAGAGGCCCGCCTACACTGTTGTCAGCTACATCATGTTTTCGTTGTTGGCTGTCGGATAGGCCTATTTGTCTGTGGAAGAAAAACTGTGCAACCGTTTTAATTCAGTGGTTCATACAAAAGTCCATGAACAGATTTTATTGCATGCCCACTAATAAGACTTTATCGTCACTGAAAATAATTATTAGTAAATATTGCACTACATTATAATCTGCAGAAACGATAGCATGCAAATCTCTTTTTTATTTCGTGGCCCTGAAAAGGGCCGTTTGGTTTGAGAAGTTCTGGAACGTTTAAACACTTGGGTCTGGTCAGATTTGTTGCCTTTTCCCCTTGCAGACATAGAATAACCTTACTTCATCCTGGCAATGTGTGTTGGTTTTCTCAATTAAAGGCATCAAACAACAACAAGTGTAAGTAACACATCTTCCTCTTTGTATTCATCTCCATCTGCAACAAAGAATAATAATATTGAGACAATTAGCTACCAAATTTATTTTAATGTAGACGTAAGCATCTTCTGTAATTAAGCCAACTTTCACCCAACCTCTGAGGTAATATGACTTGCGGGCAGCGCATTTGCATATACTAGTATCATGTGCTCAAAGATCTCAATCATAAAGTGTAACAATATTGTATACACTCAAGCGGGAATTAGCATTAGTGAGTATAAAAATACACAACATGCAACTCGGAGGCGGATATTTAGATGCTTGCCAAGTAAAAATAAATACTGTAGGCATAGATATAATAATATATAAATATTTAAAAAATATCACAACTAACTATAACAAATTCATTCTATTATTTTATCATGCTTTGCCAGAATTCATCAATCGCGACAGCTATTTCTAAATCTGTTAGTTCTACACCTGGGTTCAAGAAATTTCTTTTTACAAAACGTCGCATCAAACGATCGGATTTTGTACATTCCTCAGCAAAATAAGTGCATATTTCCTGCCTTCAAACAGAAAGAGGACTTCGCTTACAAATTGAAATGTCATTTTCATATCAATATATTGATCACCAAGAAAAATCTTACATGCACGTTTTTCTAGTAGTCGCGATTGAATTTTTAACAATTTAACACAGTCAAAGGTAAATGTCAAAACAGACTGCATTATTCTCGGACGAATATTTCGACAAGGTCAGTTTGAGGAACACCAAATATTTTAAACTTCCTAGCATATGAATCATTTACTACCTCTAGAAACAATAATAATTTATATGTGTTTCCCATTTCAAATCTATCTGGATTCAAATACAAAGCAATAATTATGGTTGCAGAAACATTATTGTTTGATTTATTTATTAAACACATAAAACAACACACAAACAAACATTATGACGACGACGGCGGCGTCGACGACGATGACGATGATGATAATAATAATATAGGTTTTTAATATAGCGCCTTATAATAATCTCTCAGAGCGCAATTACACTCAAAAATGAATATTATACAAATTAAATATTAAAAAAATGCTTTTTTAGGCGGTCCATAAACATAGTCAAGGACGTTGCCTCTTTATAAATATTGGTGAACTGGCAGTAAAAGATCGAAAGTCATATTTTGTTTTAGATGTTACTGGTGTAAGAGGCATGGGAAAAGAGGATCTAAGTAAATGGCAGACTGGTAAAGAACTACAAGTTCAGATAAGTAATTTAGTGCTTTACTCTGAAGGACCTTACAGGTTAAAAGAAGAATTCGTTTTTCTACTGGTAACCAATGAAGAGAGCGCAATGCTGAAGAAATACTGTCAGAACCTTCATCCGAGTAACAAGTCTAGCTGCATAGTTTTGCACGTTGTAACTTAGCAATCTGGAATGCTGGTATACCATACAATAAACTATTACATCTCTCAATTCTGGAACTTAGAAAAGCGTGCACTAACGGTAGTCTTTCCGTGGTGTTGTTATCTAGGAACTTCCTAACTCTACCTATTTTGTAGATAGAAAAGTTAACTAAACGACAGGTATTAGTAACATGATTATTAAGCAATAACTTTTCATCTATCATAGGTCAAAGACTACGAGCACCAGGGACAGTGTTGATGGACTTATCACCAAAACGAATAGATGAAAGTTTGATTTGGTCTTTGAGGTGTCAAGATGTAATGTGGAAAACTTATGTTTTGTCATCTTTTAGCTTAAGTTTGTTTGCAATGATCCACCTGCCAACATGAGAGAGACAATCTTGTAATTTCGACAGCTAATAGGAAGATCTTTCGGTGAAAAAAGCGATATACAACTGAAATTCATCAGCATACTCTTTGGTTTGAATACCATGTGATGTAATTACTACTTCAAGCGGTGACATGTAAAGTGAAAGTAACATAGGGCCCAGAACACCATGGTGAAACGTAAAAACTTTAGATTCAATCTAATTGACATCAGTTTGCGTGCCTTCACTGAGAAAAGATAAAAACCATGTTAGCGCAGTACCACGTACACTAAACCTATTGGATAAGCGATCAATTAAAACAACATGATCAGCAGTATCAAAAGCTGTCGATAGATCCAATAAGGCATGACATATTATGACAATATTACAGTTACGTATATTGATATTTGTTATTTGCTTAATGGAATTTGTTTCCTTATAGTAACGGCGTTTTTGGTGATTGAAGGTTGATTCATACAAAAACTCGTTCTCGTGGTTTGTTCTCCGACCTATACAATATATATATATATCTGTCTCTTATACACATCTAGATGTGTATAAGAGACAGATTTAGATGCTTGCCAAGTAAAAATAAATACTGTAGGCATAGATATAATAATATATAAATATTTAAAAAATATCACAACTAACTATAACAAATTCATTCTATTATTTTATCATGCTTTGCCAGAATTCATCAATCGCGACAGCTATTTCTAAATCTGTTAGTTCTACACCTGGGTTCAAGACCAAATCCCAGATCCGCCACTGTTCTTCCACATACGTTATACAATAGCAAAGATTATTCAAGTATAATGATGATGATGATGATGATGATGATAAAAAGAAAACCAAAAGAGTAGACATGGATAAAACATGATTGGGTCGGGAGCGGAGCTTAATGGATTAACATAAAAGGCCCTTGGTGTCCTAATTTTGGAAAAGTCGCTTCCTTTAGCATAAGGACTTTCACTGTGCTGAGTACTATATTTGATAACACTGACTAAAGCAGTATGAGATAAATGAACGATGACGGACAACTGCTTAAGATTATTCATGACGTCATCCTAAGAAGCCACACCTCCCTCGGTTGAAGTCGTGGTATTTATCAACTAGCTAATAAAAGCAAAGGCGCGCGAAACACCGCGAAACATCACAACTTTTCCACCGTGTGAGGGTATCTCGATTTAATGACGTCATGCTAAATCAAATAATAATAATAATAATAATAATAATAATAATAATAATAATAATAATAATAATAGTAATAATAATAGTTACAGTAATAATAATAGTTACAGTAATAATAATAATAATAATAATAATAATAATAATAATAATAATAATAATAATAATAATAATTATTATTATTATTATTATTATTATTATTATTATTATTGTTATTATTATTATCCTAGATTTATAAATCGCCTAATGCCATGAAACCTCACCGCTAATGATGCAAAAACAGTGATTTAGACAGTAGAACACAAACTATTTTATTCAGGAAACGAATGTTTCTAATTGTCCTCAATACTACATCACATAATACCTCCATGATCACATTAAATAAAATCGATTCCAGTCTGCGCCTGATCTGATCAAAGCGTAGAGAATGGCAAAGTTTCGACTGTCCTGATTCTTCATGCAGTCAATGAAACGGAAAACTAGTAACACCACGAGATAGGGGGCTCCCTATTATAATTTGAAGCGCTTAAAGATACGGACGACTTCTCTTTAGAAGAACGCCCTCTAAGTCATGGTACTACTTTTCGAGATAGGATTGCGTTTCAAAGAAACTCAAGAGTCGGACCTCTTGACATTGACAATACACTTTTACCCCCTGATTCTCTCTCTCTCTCTGGGAATTTCCACCATTACGATGATATACAGTTTGTGTGACAAAGTTAATTATTTGTAACCATTTATACTGTATGCCAAACGGGCATTACAGACCTACTTTATATTAAAATATCAGTGGCGAATCCAGGAATTCAAAATGGAGGGGGTTCGGGGAGGTACTTTCACAGATAAAGGATGTATAGCACCTCAGCCCCACCATGGTTGGGGCTGAGGTAAGAACATTTGTAATTATGGTACCTATAGATAAGCGGAAGTTGCACTCTCAGACTTTAAATCAATTGTATTTATATTTCCTTTTTTTTTAAAGTTAAAAAAAAAACAATTTAGAAGGCCGGGGCGGCTGCTCCCCCACCCCCACCCTTGAATCTGCCACTGAATATGATTTTATATACGTTTATTTGATCTGGTCTTATGCATTGCATGTTTTTACTGTACATCATTAATTTTATCTCTTTACGGGGGCGGGGCCCCTGAGTCCTGACTTTGGGGCATTGGTTCATTTCAACGAACCGCCGGTAATTATGCGCTGCCACTGAAATTGGCGAAACATCACTTATCTTTTCACGAGCAGTTCATAGGAAAAATAATAATAAAAAAAATAATACTTAGAATAGTGACGCACATTAGGAAATTCCAATTTTGTTTGCGTGTAGGCTCTATTTCATGTAAACAGTGTAGTAAATAAATTCGTTTAGATCGCTGTTAATGTTTGTAGAATTATCTTTTGGATGATCCAAGTAACAGACAATTTTTACGTTGATGTAAACTTACGTTATTTCTTCGAGATTTTATTCACTGGTTTATCAACACAGTCATGATTGATGCCATGAAATATTGGAACTCGTTGCTGTCAATGCCAGTTCGACCATTTAGGTTGGTATAAACGCGAAAACGGGAGCGTCGAGGTCGGGGGTCGTGTCATGCAGGTTGTGCTCGCCCTCTAACGGCCAGTAGTCAATTCACATAGTTGGATTGTACTCATGGTTTATATTTTTTATTTTTATTTACAATAAATTACAATGAAAATAAAGACAGTCCACATAAACAATATACAATCAAGGTAACTTATTATTATTATTATTATTATTATTATTATTATTATTATTATTATTATTATTATCCTGGATTTATAAATCGCCTAATGCCATGAAACCTCACGGCTAATGATGCAAAAACGGTGAGTTAGACAGTAGAATACAAAATATTTTATTCAGGAAACGAATATTTCGTCTCCTCAATACTACATCACATTAAATAAAATCGATTCCAGTCTTCGCATGATCGAAGAGTACAGAATGGCAAAGTTTCGACTGTCCTGATTTTTCATGCAGTCAATGAAACGGAAAACTAGTAACACCACGAGATAGGGGGCCCCCTATTATAATTTGAAGCGCTCTAAAGATACGGACGACTTCTCTTTAGAAGAACGCCCTCTAAGTCATGGTACTACTTTTCGAGATAGGATTGCGTTTCAAAGGAAACTCAAGAGTCGTACCTCTTGACATTGACAATACACTTTGCCCCCTGATTCTCTCTCTCTGGGAATTTCCACCATTACGATGATATGTGTTTGTGTGACAAAGTTAATTATTTTTAACCATTTATACTGTATGCCAAAGGGGCATTACAGACCTACTTTATATTTAAATATCAGTGGCGGATCCAGGAATTCAAAATTAGAGGGGGCCCAGGGATGTACTTTCACAGATGAAGGATGTATAGCACCTCAGCCCCCACCATGGTTGAGGCTGAGGTAAGAACATTTGTAATTATGGTACCTCCAGATAAGCGGAAGTTGCACTCTCAGACTTTAAATCAATTTTATTTATATTTCCTTTTTTTTTTAAAGTTAAAAAAAAAAAAAAACAATTTAGAAGGCCGGGGCGGCTGCGTGGTTAGGATGTCTGCTGTCTCCTTATACACATCTAGATGTGTATAAGAGACAGGGTCTTATGCATTGCATGTTTTTACTGTACATCATTAATTTTATCTCTTTACGGGGGCGGGGCCCCTGAGTCCTGACTTTGGGGCATTGGTTCATTTCAACGAACCGCCGGTAATTATGCGCTGCCACTGAAATGGGCGAAACATCACTTATCTTTTCACGAGCAGTTCATATGAAAAATAATAATTAAAAAAAATAATACTTAGAATAGTGACGCACACTAGGAAATTCCAATTTTGTTTGCGTGTAGGCCCTATTTCATGTAAACAGTGTAGTAATTCGTTTAGATCGCTATTAATATTTGTAGAATTATCGTTTGGATGATCCAAGTAACAAAAGTTGATGTAAACTTACGTTATTTCTTCGAGATTTTGTTCACTGGTTTATCAACACAGTCATGATTGATGCCATGAAATATTGGAAATCGTTGCTGTTATAATGCCAGTTCGACCGTTTAGGTTGGCTTAAACGCAAAAACAGGAGGGTCGAGGGGGGTCGTGTCCTGCAGGTTGTTGTCGCCCTCTAACGACCAGTAGTCAATTTACATAGTTGGATTGTACTCATGGTTTATATTTTTTATTTTTATTTACAATAAATTACAATGAAAATAAAGACAGTCCACATAAACAATATACAATCAAGGTAATACAGAAAAATATTAACCATCTTAAAAAGTCCAAAAAAATATTATTTTACGATAAAATTGCAAAACTATCAACAAAGCATACATTTCATTTAATTTTGATTTTAAAAAATAATGCTACAAAAAGGAAAATAATTATATTATTTAAATATCAAATTTAGAAAAACAGCTTTTTGTATTTGGTTTTACTGTTTATATTAGTAAATTCTTGAACGTGAAAATATTTGATTCCTAGAACTATTTCCCCAGGAACCCGTAAAGGATTCTCCATGGCACACATTTAGTGATCGGTGCAATAACATTCAAAGTCTTGAGTTTCTAGAAGAGTAGCCATGTCGATCGAAAACAATTTCGATTTCGTTATACAAACGAGAGGGGGGCCATGCCATATATATATTTGTACATTAATAGATATGGAATCGCAAGGTCACGTCGATCTTCAAATGATTTCCAATTTATCTGTCAAATTATGTTTCGCTACGAAAGTTTTTATAATCGAAGTTTTGTTTTATAACTCTTGCTGCACATTTTTGCTTATTTTTTGTTTTACAGTATCTTTATTATTCTCGGATTAGAAATTGCATAATATAATGTAATAATTAAAGACTCGTGCAATGTTTCTCAGGTTATGAACCTTGAAGCTTACAGAAGTACTTATGTATAGTATATGATAATCCCATATTAAGTTTTCGTCTATCTTTAAACCCAAATATCTTATATGTTTTACTTGTTCGATAAGTTTTCAGATGAAGATATATTCTGTTTTCTAATTAGCTTGACTTGTTTTATCTGCATTTGTTTTCAACTTATGGTTTTCAACTTGCGGTTTACAGTATCTACAGGGATAGATTATTATTTTATAGTGTCCGACTGTAGTCTGATTCTGCCCTGCACTGTAGTCTACTTTTGTCCTTATTGGCGCATTGTTGTAAAATTTGGGTAGGTCAGTCCCATTTCATCCATATCATATGTATTCTCTTATTTTTTCTGCCTTTCCATGCGGTTCCTTTGGCCAGAATTTTTTTGTTTGTGCTACGTCATCTAGTTAGTACCAGCAAAGTTGTAGACAACTTCAGATGCTGAGATTTTTTGCTGATCTGGTTAGGATGTCTGTGCAGTGGTGGCGCCAGAGGTGGGGGAACATTGGACAGGACAGGACCCCGATTCTTTGACGCCATGAT
Organism: Anneissia japonica; assembly: GCF_011630105.1. Classification (NCBI taxonomy): domain Eukaryota; kingdom Metazoa; phylum Echinodermata; class Crinoidea; order Comatulida; family Comatulidae; genus Anneissia; species Anneissia japonica. Next base: position 716,661 of record NW_022726160.1, read on the forward strand.
TAAATCTTTCCTCTTTTCTTTAATTCATAATACAACTAGATAATACATTGTGTTTTATTTAGATCTGGTATTTTAATACATCAAATTTAAAGATCATATTTAAACTCATCAATCTGACGTAATTAGAAAATTCATAATTGTTATATTATTGCAACGATGAGTCGAACAAGTAGCTAGACATCGAGGTTCGTTATTAATTTTAATTCTTGTCCGTCGCTACCACCACTAAGCAAATCAAATTACTAATTTCATTAAAAATATTCCATTGAGTGTAAACGCCTTTCTAAAGCGCTGTATAAAAGCATTTACTATGCATTCGCTAGTAGCAAATTCTCCCTATTGTTCTTTCATTATGTACCAATATCAAACCTATTTTGCATTCATCAATACATCCATATTGATCTATTATTATGGCTAGATATCGCCCATTACTGTGTAGGTTTGTTTGACATTTAGCAGACACATTTGTTGTGGCTTAAATTTTTTTAAGTAAGAATGAATATGTAAGTATTATTAAAAAGTATTAATAAAAAATAATAAATTACTTTTCATGAATCATGTTTTACGTGCTGGTACTACCCACCATTTAAAAAAAATATTTTTAATTGTCAGAAATATAGCTTAACATAATTGTATTTTTATTGTTATTCAATGGGGACAAAAATGCAAATTATAAGGTCTATTAAAACAAGTTTTATTTTCTATTTTATGGGTCTTTATACATGGGAGGCCAGTCTTTCAACTGATTGGTCCGCACGGTTTGATTATTGTGAATAAAAAAAATGTATTCCAAAGAATAATATGTAAATATTATTTTTTGGAATAAATATACTACTAAGATTAATATTTACATAATAAAACTAAACATTATAAACTCTTTATTAATATTAAAATAATTTATTAAAAGTTTTATTTTTTCATCGATAAACGACAACCACTTCCCCTAGATTACTTTAAACAAAATTAATGGTAGCATTCTTCTTCCATTTTAGTACATTCGTACTGGATGAAGGCAGCGGCTGTGAGACGGACCAGTACACCGGGGTTACCCCCTACTCATCTCGAAAGATGCACTGAGTTCCTTATAGTACACAGAGCCATAGGCGAGCGTGCCGTTCGAACCAGCGCCGATATTACGGCTGTAGCTTGCGCTGGGCCATTCGACTCGTTGTCAGTCAACATATTCTGTTAATGTTCACAAATTTTGACGGTGATTATGCGTTGTAGTTCCATATTTACAGTGAAATTAAGGGCCGTTTGTTTGAGTATAGGCCTATATACGTATCCATTTATCCAATAAATAAATAATATATATATTAGCATATAATAGTATCTATTAGGCTTATATTCTGACATGCCCTACATTCATACCATTGCGATACCATTATTCATGGACGAAGGTAGCGGACAGAGAATAACCTTCCCCAAAAGCAAGTCACCCTTCAAAATAGACTATTTTGAAATCCAGTCATTAAAATATATTTGCAAATGACTTATTACGTCAATACTCTACCGCTCATGGTATGAGAGTACAATCCATGTACTATACAATACTTTATATATAGTAAATTGTTTGATATTTTTAACGTTTTTCTGTATCGATCATTCGACACCATGTATATTAAGAACTCCTTCACCGCAATACAGGACAATTTATGCTGCAGGTACACCACAACACAACAACATGCTATTATCTTCGTATCATTTGAATTCATTCAATGCCGTTTTCGTATTTACGTATGCTTCCTACACGGTATGATGCACTACAATACTTTATTGAAAACCTATTTCTAAAGCAACTGAAATATAAATTTTTTTTTCCCCCATCAAATCCATCCATTGTGCTACCTGCGTTCAAAGTTACTCATTCTGCTCGAAGGAATATATGAAAAACGTGTAGAAAATCATTCAAATTTGTCTTCTAGTACATCAGAACCACTGGATATTTTTAGGGATTTCAGCTGCTGGATCCTGGTAGCAGTTACCTGACCAAGCCTGCATAAGATCCATAACTTTTTGTTTTGCTCTGCAGACATTATAAATGATTAAATATAGAAACCATTTAAATTAGTCTACCATATCATAAACCAACTTTATACTTTTGAAGGGGCCTTTGTACCTGCACTCAGACCTGGATGGCCAGAAATGACACTCTCAAGACTTGAAAAATACTTTTAAATGTAAAGTTGATAAAATGCAATATTGTTACTATACTTTTAAACTCAACTCAATAAACACACATTTCATTTCATTAAGCCTAATTTTTTTTTTTTTTTTTTTGGTGCGAATTCCCGACAAGCTCTGACTGGGGGGAGGGGTCTGGGGCTTGACCTCTCTGATGGGGAGGCTTAAGCCCTTGCTTCCCCTCCCCTGCTAGCACTGCCACTGGCTTTGATGATTCCCCGTCTCCAGGCATAGGCTCACAGACACCATTATGTGATAGTTGACACAAGCTCTGGATCTACTACAGCTGTAAATACGTATATCTTTTAAATGTGCCACCAAAAGCGGGCCAAAATTCTGTGGAGCATTGTATTTAAAACCTAGATGCTGTTTAAATAATAGACAACAAAATTTAGACAGGATACAACTTCAAGTACCTTGAATTTATTCATCATAAATTATTTATCATTAACAATGAATTAATAATCACTAAGTGATTATTGATGAGTTAGTAAAAGTATTACGGTACCGTAATACACCTAAAATATGTGAAAATAAATGATTAAATTATTGCTCTCTAACTATACAAAAATACCCATATAACATTTATACTATTGTACCATGTTTACATTTTAGAAGATAATATTCATTCTGAAAATTTAGTTCAAAGTATATATAGCCGTGATAGCCAGAACAATAATATTAACAATGGTTTATCACAAGCTTCCCTCTCCCATTTAAAATGTTTGAAGAAAAAAAATAACTCATATTTAAAAATCACTTATTATTATTTTTCAAGTGAGCACACCTGTACTTAACCATTGAGAGCACCACTTCACATTTGTGCTCTCAGATCAGCTCCCCTCCTCATTTCAAGACTTCTAGATATGCCACTGAATATTAATAACAGGTAATATAATGAGAATGAATCTTGAAGGGCCCCAGTCAGGGAGAGCTGGTCCCCCACCCATTGGGGAGAAAAAAAAAATGTATTTTGTACATATTAGTAGACTCTAACAACGATTAAGCAAGTCTTTGAAACGCCTAAATTGTCAAAATTGTGGGGGGATTTGCCCACTAGACCACTTTTGAGACATTTTAAGCGGCGCTCGACCATGCCCATTTTGCTCTCGTCGGGCGAATTCTGGCGCCACCCCTGCTGGCAGACAATTTCCAACCACATCAGCAGTGGCGTATCTAGAAGTCTTGAAATTGGGGGGGGGGGCCCTGATAAGGGAGCGTAAAACTCATGTAAGGCGCACAATGATTAGGTGAGGGGCACTGGCTCGCAAGATAAGGTAATTTTAGGTGATTTTTTAACTACTTGTGCATGAATTTATTTTTTTTGGTGGGGGGGGGGCTAGTATTTTTCAAAGGCGTGCCAATTACGCCACTCCTTATCAGGTGTCCAATTGGCTGCCAGCGAAAGCTTGTATACATCTTCAAAGTGCGAGAGTACTGCCTCAGCCTCATTGTCAACCGTTATTAATGATGAGGCAATCATCCTGATTAATAGGTAGGCCTACGCATTATGCTTATTGGTGAGATAAACTTACCTATTAATGTGTTGTACCAGACACAAAAAAAACCAATGAGAAATTTGAACAAGACTGCAAAGTTCAACACCAGGTCTGTAACCAAGGGATGTTTTGTTTACTACTGTTGTAGTATTTTTAACTTTCTTTATTGAAAGAAACACTTTGAGAAACAAATTTATATATAGAAAACCCCTCCCCATGAGCCTGGTTACGGACATTACGGGCCAGAACAATGTACAAGCTTTGCTCTTTTTTGGTCATAATTCCATTTTGTTTATAATTATATTTAAATCATTCTATGGAAAATAAAACACACTGTATTAATACACACTAATATAAATTTAAATATTCTATACCAACTTTATTGAAATAAACTTAATTTTTAAAATAAAGAACTCTTCACCAATATGATGAAATATTGATTCAATAGGAATAAATATTGCATCAATATGATGTATTGTTTAAATCTTATATTAATCATCTGACTGCTTTTGTTGAGCAATTCAGACGTTTAAATAATCTATTCTATAGTGATTTCATATATATCCTTTAAAATACCTGCCAGAAAACAATTTTCATAGCAAGAAATCATTGAAAAATGACTTTACTTTTATCATTGACTTAAACAGATGTTAATAACTGTGAGTAGCCAACACCGGGCAGCTGAGGAAGGAAGTTACAGTACGAGGTAGGTCATAATGCCTCGTCCGCTTTAAGACTTCAGTATAAAGCGGTATACAAATCTAAATACATTACATTACAATAAATAATAACGGATGGGTACCAGGTGGTATACCGTATAACCTACAGTAATTCTCAAATTATTAAATAAATTTGAATTCTAAAATTGATAAAAAGGCACATGTTTCTGGGACAAGAATCGTTACATTTTTCAGTAGAATTGCACTATATTGAATGAAGCATTGCCACAAGATGGCTTCCAAAATATCCAAATACTGTATATTAAGAATTTCCATGCCAAAATGGCACAAACTGAAAGACCTGTATAGAGATTAAACCAGGACCTCCCCCTCATCAAAAACCTGGTCACATTTTTAAAAGCCTTGCAATTCTATAAGGTTTTCGTACAAGTCCAAAGACTCAGGATTGCGAAAAGCGCCTCTGCTTTCAACTATCTCGCCAGCTATGATCTTCTTCACAGCAACTTCAACTTTCTTCCCACTTAAAGTGTACTGAAAAAAATAGACTAAAGTAAGATAAATTTCCTCTTTTTCTGTCCTATTCAAATTCACCTAATTTTTTTTTAAATTTTTTTTTTTATGTATGTTTTTGTTCTACTTTTTTGTTCATGTGATCCACTAGTGAGATCAGTGCTGCGTCACTGAAAGTGTTATCACGTTAAAGGCAGAATAAATAAAATATATAAATATGTGATGGTTATTCGAAGAGCCGAGCAAAAAAGTTCCAATGAAAACCTAATGTTCAGTGCAAGAGGCAAGAACACCCTCTCAGATAAAATAAAGATACAGTTAAGATATACCTGTACTGTCTTTGATAAGGTAATAAGCTACATATTAGGATTTGTATTTAGTTTTTATTATCATTTTGAAGCCCCATTCCCGGCAAGTCCCATTGTCCTTGGGCAAGGAACTTTTACTTGTATTTGCCTCTCTCCACCAAGGAGTATAAATGGGTACCTGGTAGGATGGTACGGCATTGAATGTATGGGTCGTGCGCGTTCAAGCAGCAGTGACCAGGGATACTCCCCAGGGAGCAGAGAAAGTTGCATAATGTGCGGATCTGCCAATTCAGCATCCTGCGACCAGGGAAATATTATAGTGCCAGCGTCTTTTATAATCGCTTGTAAAATCTGCAGATTGTGAAAGGCGCTATATATATTCAGATTCTAAAAAATAACATTTCCTTGGAATTATTTCAAATTTGATTTTCAAAAATGATTCTGACCAAGAATTTGACAATTAAACCAATATATCTCGGGCCTACGCGATCGCCCGCAGTGTGCGAGATGCACACTGCGGTCGATCATGCAGGCCTGAGATATGTTAGATGTACCAAAAACTAATCTCATTATAGGCCGCACTTTATTGAATGTATAAAGTATACACAAAAGCGAGAGTATTCCAGCGGATGCGATCTACAACCTCTGAATTTGCATAGTAACGAAGAATTTGTTGAGAAAATGGTAATCTTCTATGAGAAATAGTCTATTTCTCATTTTTTTTATCATTTTCTATAAATCTAAAATTTATCCCAATATTTTTCCATGGTTTATGATAATTAGAGTAATGCATATGCATTTTTTCTAAAAAAAAAATCCTTTTTTAGTGAAATTTTTTCAGGAATGGGGCTTTAAGAGAAATGAAATTTAATGAATAAAATTCAATACTTGAAATGCTATAGTCTGTTATAAACTTCACCTCATCCACTCCCCCACCCCATTTCAATACTCCTAGATACAAGACTGTAAATAAGATCACCGGTTCATGAACACCTATGGAGTGGAGTTGGATAGCTTAGTGGTTAAGATGCTTGCCTTCTAATCCCAGGGTTCTGGGTTCAACTCCTGTGACATCATGACTTTTTGTCACCGCTAAAAACAACTCCATTACCTAAGCCTCCTAAAGAGACTTTGGTGATAGAGCATCACATTATTTCATATATTTTAGAGGGTCCCTGAATATCAGTCGACCTTCTAGGATATGCTGGATGGGTCACTCTCTATAAATATGGTTTAAAATCTAAATATCTGACTATATACCAACCAGAACACTGCGGGTGTGTACGTTCCTTTGTATGCAAAAACTAAAAGGAAATTTGAGAATTGCGATAATTAATAGTCACCAAAGTCATTCACTGCATTCTACTAAATTTGAAACTAATCGGATTTTGCCAAATTTTAGTTATCGTGATATGGTAACAATTGACAAAGTTTCTGACCCACCGCCGTTGTCGTCGTCTTTTCTAATTTTAAACAAATTTAAATACTTGTACTCTTTATATCTACAGCAGAATCCACACATCGAAGAAGAATGAAGAACCATTAGGCGAGATCTTTTTTATACCTTGTTTAGAAAACCCACCGACTGCAAATATTGATGATTTCAAATAAAAATAAAATTTTATTTTTGGCAAATTTGTGCACCCACCGCCACAAAAAAGTGAAAATTTCAGAAAAAAAAGTTTTTCTTTATTTTTATTACACCCTCCGCTACCTTGAAATCTCCAAAGATAAAATATGTATATTTCTTCCTAATTATATATATAAATTTGAATCATTTAACCATCCCATTTTACATTCACAATTAAAATTTTATTTTTGTCTCCTCCGTCTGGATGATTTTGCCAAGACTATTTGCTAAATAAGAAAACTATATTTTAAAAAATTTTTTATTCCGCCCTCCTCCGACAAAATAAGTACGCGAAACAAGGAATAGAAAGTGTCTCGCCTTATGGTTGTTGTACACGCACACACTCGCTCCTAGGCCGGATGACAGAAAGCAGGTTTCCTGGACCTCATGAAGGCCTAGGCCTCCTCATCTAGGCCTGGATTTGCCTGTTTGAAAAACGCTTCAGATAGCGATACATTTTGCTGAATAGCACTTCCATCCGGGAAGACATTCCTATCTCTTATAACTTCTGTAGACTTTTGTTAATGATTTAAAGTAACAAAAACAGCATTTTTACCGACTGTCGCAGCAAAAATATACAGTTAGTGGTGCGCTTTATGATAAAAAAAAAAAAAATACAAGGAAAACAATCGTTATCGGTCATTTTTTGAACATTTCCGGGCCAAATTAGACAATTTTTGGCATATGAAAAAACAGAAGCATGTCAAAAACCAGGGTCGGGTGGTGATGCTAAACAAGTATATATATTTTTTTTGGGTCTTATTAACAAATTAACCACATAACCCTAGCTAGGCCAGGCCCATTACTTTCTCTCTGGTTGGGCCACCCAGCCTAGGCCTAGCGTCACAAAAGAAAGAACTGTCGACGTGTATGGGTTTTTGTCAATATTTTGTGGGCTATTATATTTAATTCATACTCATATTTAAATAGCACATACGATTGTGAAAACATATTGATTTAAATGTATGGTTTAATATACATAATAAACTTGTAATTAGTTTGAACATGGAGGTATACTGTCCTATGTCTACTGCTAACGTTCTCACGATAAAAACAAAATGTCGACATGCGCAAATCAAAATTTTCCCTAAAAAAACTCAAAAATGGTGGTAGGGGGTATATGTTTTATCGCATACGGCTTACATTTTTTATCTAACCAAAAAAAACTAACATTTCTTGCACAATTACATGTCCACCAATAAATATGGGACACACTGTATACTCGCCGTGAAGCACTGTTTAGGAGCCCATTTGTTTACAAACATACCAACATGTTGTGGCCATACATTTCACATACACATTTCACATCTGTATCATCCCAATAGTTCCACTGTGACCTAAGGTCTCAAAGGAACTAAAAATTAGGTCTGCTAAACTAAAACTTGAGAAATTTCTGGAGTATTGTGCCTTTATCCCTAGTATCAAGCTATCTAAGATTTTAATCGGAAAAAAGCTATTCAAAACTGGGGTTAAAAATGTAATAAATAATACAATATAATCTGCTAAAAAATTTACTAAACATATCTGACTATCTGACTTCTTGATCAAATTACAGCAAACTTTTGTGACCATGAAAGTCTAATAATACTCAATTAAATTCAATATTGATCTGCTACATATGCAATGTCATATATAATCTCCATTATATAAAAATAAAATATAAATAAAAAAAAATTGATATAATTCTTTTTATGTACAACAATCACAATTGCGAGATACAAAGGATGCATAGCTACACATGATGATGATGGTGGTGGTGATGTCGGCCGTGGCGTAGATGAGGACGATGATGGTGATGTTGATGATGGTAACAATGACTATGATGATGATGATGATGATAATGATGATGTAGATAATAGTGCAGATGATAAATACTATATCTGTGCACAGCATATACTTACGGGAATATCTTCAGTCTGAAGAATTATGGCGGGAATGTGTCGTGCTGATAATTCTTGTCTGATTTTACTCTTGACAGCCTTGACAATGAGGTCATTGAACTGGCAATTTTTGGCCATTTTTAGAAACAGAATCACTCTCTCTTCCTGATGACGGTTATACTGAGGCACACATAGGCTGTCATCTATCTCAATCATTGGCTCAACTGAAGTCAAATTCAAACAAAGAGTAACTACAAATTACATGATAGCACATTTGTTTTGAATTTAGATGTTTGTCAGAACCACCTAGATAACCACACCATTATGTACTGATGGGTCTTGCACCTTAAATTGCCGGTGAACGTTGTGGTGGTGATGATTTTTAATGTTCATGGTGGTCCTGGTTAGTTTTAGGTTGTGCTCTGATTTAGTTTTATATGTAACGCACATAAAAGCTCTGTCATAATACTCCATATGAATATATTAAATATTATTAAATATTATTATTATTATTATTATTATTATTATTATTATTATTATTATATTATTATTATTACTATTACTATTGAGAAACACAACTAGTTTTTTGATAAGAGAGTGAATCTTTAATGAGAATGGTGGTTGTGTCATGAAAATTTGTGTATGACCAATTTGAGTGGGATCAATGTGTGATGACAGCAATCGTGTATGGTATTTTAGGCATCTGACACAAAGAATTTGATTCCTTTTCTGCCAGCAAAACTAAATGTTTATGAAATGCAAAGTTGTTTTTTTTTGTACTTACTAACAGAGTATATATCAGAACTACCAAATCTCACACCATTTGGATTCAATGTTCCATCACTAAAAGAACAAAGCAATTTCTTAGCATTAGTAAGGATTTCCACAGTAATTTCAAAGATAAAATAATATGGCTTTACTATTTCTTAAAAGACATATTGTGCATGGCCTTATTACCTTCTTCCTTGCATGATGATGCCCCCGCTGATTGAATCAATTGTACAGAAATCTCCATGAGCCCAAACACCTACATTAACATAAAAATATGCATATCATATGAATGGATTGTGTTTATTGTCAAAGAAAGCAACAATAGCAGCAGCAGGAGTAGCAGTAATAACTACAACAGCAGCAGTGACAACAGCAGCAATGCCAAAAACAATTGTAGCAATGTTACACTTACAACAATATACACTTTACAAAAAAAAAAGTGACAGAACAGAGATATTTGAATAATTGATACCTTTAAACCATGCATCAAATTAACCATATTCGGGTAACTGTACTACAGTAGAAACCCCATTATGGGGACAACTTCGGGATCAACAGTGTCCCTTTGACAGGGGTGTCCCCTTAATAGGGTTGTCCCAAAGGAGGGGGTTCTACCAGTGGTGGATCGAGGAATTCGAAAGAGGAGGAAGGGGAAGGGAGGGACTTTCACAGATGAAGGGCCCCACCATGGTTGATGTTGTGGTAAGAACATTTATGATTATTATTATTAATATAATTTTCCTTTTCTCTCCATTTAAAAAAATTTAGGGGGTGCCTAGCCCACCTTCGACCAGCCCACCTTGAATCTGCCACTGTCTACTGTATTTAATTTCTTACGTTAAAGCTTACCCGGAAACTTAATGAAGTATGCCTTCTTGTACTTTATACAGTCCTCATCATTCCAGAAGTGAGTAGGCTGTGAAGGGAAAGGTTTAGTGCAGACCAACTCACCACTGCAATCAAGCAGAGGCTCCCCTAAATGTAACAAAAATACATAATCAATATGAATAATAATATCAATAGTCAACAATGAATCAAATTTGATCTTTTGTGTCATATTAATGTTTCAGGTTATGTGCATCTCCAATATGTATCAAGTAATATCAATATATTTGCCTGCCACTATTACAATAATAACTTACTACAGTAGAACCTCGTTTTTACATACGGTACGGGACCGGAGAGCGTACTTAAATCAGGGGATTTGTAAAATCAAGGTTGGGTTAAATCTGTGGTGACCTTTGACCTTTTAGTAGAAAAGAAACTATTTGTGCACCGATAGTAGTTGTTCATCTCACTCAGTCCACATGGTTTTAGATTATAACAGGGCGTTATAGACAAATGAGCGTTGCTGTTGGATTCTTTGCATATGCTTTGTTTATCGTTATGGTTTTGAAATACACTAAACAGACAGAAACTTACAAATTCCTTTTTGCATTATGGTGGCCCTGTAAAGGGACATATGTTTTGAGTATTTCTTTTTACTTTTGATAACATCATCGTCCATGTGAGGCGTACGTAAAACTGAGCGATCGTATAACTGAGTTATGCAAAAAATAAGTTCTACCGCATAAATCAATCATAATCATAATTATTGAAAAGACATACCACTATCACTCCAACTTTCAATAGCCATTCCAAGGTTCCGACTCTGCACTTGCCCTCGAATAACCGGTACAGCCCAGTTCTGACCAGCGAAGCAGGAGATGATATCTGTGCCGCCTGTATAAATAAACATACAGTAGATGATAATGACACTTAAGAGATGTGAAGAAGACTTAAATAAGTAGTTCCACCTCAGTTGATGTGAACACAGATGATGAGAACACTTCCTATTTAATGATGTTAAGAAGATAGAGGATTGCAACAGGACTCGGTGACCTTAGGAATAAATTTTATTTTCCTTATTTTATTTTCACATAAAAATATAAAATTGCAGACAATTCAATAAAACGTAAAAAAAAATTTAGTAATCAAATTTAAATATGGTAAATTATACCAGCTCTGAAATTGCGAATGTATGAGATTTCTTGATTTTACAATAGCAGATCCACCAAAATCGAAATAGAGAGGGCCCAGGGAGAGACATTCATAGAGGGAGGGTCTTGACCACATCAACCCCACCATCGTTGGCTGAGGCAAGACAGTTTATGATTATGGCCCCTCTAGATGGCCAGAAATAGAACTCTCTGACCAAAATTTAATTATAATTATCCTTTTTATTCTTAATTTTTTAAATAATTTTGAAAAATTTAGGGGAGGGGGGGCCGGGCTAGCTCAGCCTCCGCCCCTTGAATTCGCCACTGCCTTAGTACAAGAGATTAATTTAATTCCAGGTAAATTCTGATAGACTATGAAAGCATTCCATAATACATTTAAACTTGCCTAAGTCAACTGTGCCCAAGTCGAATAATTTCTAAGTCTATCTAATTTTACATGGCAAATTGTTGTTTTCCATCATATAACAATCTGCAAGTCAAATTTTCTCTTAGTCTAACAATATTTCAATAGCATTTTGGATTCGAATTAGGCAAGTTCAACTGTAACTTATCACATACCTGTTATTGATCCAAGTAGAAGGTTTTTTTTCACATGTTCATATACATAATCATAACAGACAGGGTTCAAAGGTGAACCAGTAGATAAGATGGTATGCAAGGTTCTCAAACTATGAGTCTCAGCTGGGTGGACCTCTTTATCTCGCAAAACCGACAACCACTTAGCCCCTGTTCCAAAGATGGAGATTCTGAAAACACAAAATCACTAGAAATTATGACACCGTTTCACTATTTTGAATGTGCAAAGCAGCATTCACAAACTACGGACACACAAGCGTTGCCCGGTAAAGCCGGGGACTCACTATGCCCGACGGTTGTTGGCCAGCATGATGCTATGGAGAATGCAACACCATGATGCGCATGCAATATATCGTTCTTAACGATCCATTCAGACTGCCACTGACAATCGGCAGAGGATGTCACGTTGTCTAACGCTCTAAGGGAGCAGCGTAGTGAGATTCCTCGGCCGATGGCCGTACAACCGTCGTATGACGCAGTAAGTGCCCGGCTTAAGAATAGTAGCCAGTTTTTTTTTCTCCAAATAGGAACTGTCAAATAGAAACACTGAATCTTCCTAAGCACATGCTAGTAAAACTTTTTACAGAATGTAAAATGCAGGATATAATCTGTTTAGCCACAGGCTGGATAATACATAATGCATGTTCAAATCTCAATGCAAGCAGCTGCACGATTTGACCAAGTTAAAGTTATTCTCCGTCTTGGTTAAAATTATCCAATGCGAAGTCTGTAAACTTTTTGGAAAACAGTGAACTACAACATTACCGAGTATTTACAGCACAAGGAGCTTGATATGTTTGTTGGCATATTGATACCTACCCAATTTGGTCGACAAGATCCCAGAGGACGTTAGCAGTTGGCAGCAGAGGGGAGCCATCGTAGAGGACAATGCTAGCACCAACAGCAAGACAACTTACTAGCCAATTCCACATCATCCAACCAGTCTACATCCAAACAAGAGATTCAATATTTATTGCTACAAAAGCCATCAATTGCCATTGTAAATTTAGTTTTGTGAAACAAAATTTAATACTACATATTGTAAAATAAATCCATATCAGTTATAATCATTGATGTGATAATGGCAATGACATTAATGATGGTGTTGAGAATACACAATAATAATGATGGTTGCAATAAATATTAGATGTGACAAGGCTCAATGAAAGTACTTACTGTGGTATAATATAACATTGTATCATCTCTTGTTGTGTTACCATGCAAAATATGCTCCTTAAGATGCTGAATTAAAGTACCCTGAGAATGAATAAAGTTACCAAGTTATACATTTATTGTATAATTTTTCAATAACTTATGTTACTATGCTAAAATATTTATCAGATTCAAATTCATTATTTTAACTTGTAATACCTATTCTAACATACAATTATAGTCAAGTTCTGAGGACCCTATAGAAAATAGAGCTCAAAGGAGCCATTATTTCCTAAAAAATGTATGCATGTGTGCATTAGCCGCGTAATATGAGAATGATTTACAAGTACTGTAGTAATCAAGCATATGAACCATGCATTTAGGCTCTCCTGATATAGAGGGGGTGATTGAATGGAAGTCACCATAATACTTACTCCAGCAGAGTGAACCATGCATTTAGGCTCTCCTGTAGTACCTGATGAATACATGATATAGAGGGGGTGATTGAATGGAAGTCACCATAATACTTACTCCAGCAGAGTGAACCATCCATTTAGGCTCTCCTGTAGCTGTCTCTTATACACATCTAGATGTGTATAAGAGACAGTCTCACTCAGTCCACATGGTTTTAGATTATAACAGGGCGTTATAGACAAATGAGCGTTGCTGTTGGATTCTTTGCATATGCTTTGTTTATCGTTATGGTTTTGAAATACACTAAACAGACAGAAACTTACAAATTCCTTTTTGCATTATGGTGGCCCTGTAAAGGGACATATGTTTTGAGTAGTTAGACATGATAGATTTTATAACATGTTGTAAATCTTTACATTTCACTCAGTCCCATATCATTCACACATACCGTCACACCAAAATCAGGTGACGTTGAGCTCCATACTGCTCCTATACTAGCTGCAGCCAACATGGCTTCCACTGCTGCAGGGCAGTTGGATATGTAACCTGCAAGAAATCATAAATCAATGCATTTATATTTTTTCCAAAAATAATATAGCCTTATTCCTTAACGGAGGTCCAAAATTTTCCGACTTTTTCCTCCCTGAATCCTCCGGAGAAGCCGTCAATGGTCAGAATTTATATACAAGGCGCTGGCGTCATTATTTCCCTGATCACTGAATACCGAGTTGGCAGATCCTCCCATTGTGCAACTTTCTCTGCTCCCTGGGGAGTATCCCATACATTCAATGCATACCAATGCCATACCATCCTACCGGGTACCCATTTATACTCCTGGGTAGAGAGGGGTAAACGGTAAGTAAAGTGCCTTGCACAAGGACACAAGCAATGCGACGAGCGTGGGTCTCGAAACCCTGATCAGAAGTCCAACACCTTACACACCGCGCCAAATGCTCATTATCAGCAACCCTTACATAATTATGTAAGGGGGGGGGGGGGTGAGCTTATATCAGAGGAACTATAGTACTTGTTTACTTGATAGTAGAGACCCTCAGATATGGGCTCTCATCTCAGTTCATAATAATATAGAGTACACTAATTGTATTACAACAACTAAACAACATTAACAACAGTAAAAAAAAAGGTATTTTTTTTTTGTATATGCTATCTGCACTTATATCTCTTTAATTCTCCAATTAGAAAGCATTGGTTTATTTTCTCATGTTCTTGTAAAATATGTAATTAATTAATAAATTGATAAACCATTTGTTAATTACTGATAATTTTATGTAATTATGGCTATCATGGCCATTTAAGATGATATGCTAGCATTTCATCAGTAAATTAAATTTATTACAATGAGAAGGATAAAAGTTTGTCTGCTAAAGCTGTGAAATGCAACACACTATGTAATATCAAGCAGAATTTATATACAGTAGGCTTAATCTGTGATATAAAGTTGAACTGAAATACAGTAAGTTGACTACTGTAGTTATAATCAATAAAGTCATTGTAATACAATCCAATAATGGGGTCGTATTGTGAACGTCACACTTCCAACAGCATTGCAAGCCAGGCATTTAACAAACATAATTATATAAATAAAAAACATGTTCTCTGTTAAATGAACCAATTTTACAATACAAATATTATTCCTGCTATAATAATGAAATAAATGATTTGTTCGTTATTCAAAATACCCTGAAAATGAATAAATGTTATTATTATTAAATATAATTAGTAATGAATTAATAATTATTCATCTCTATTCATCGAGTTACTTATGTATTTTTATATAATACTAACAAGAATAATTGATATTATTTAGATTTAATAAATATATATTCCATCAAAAGCAATGAAAAAGCATTAGAAAGTAAATTTTACATAAACTGCAAATTCTACATAATGACTATTTTTTTCACTACAGTTCTTTTTCATTTTTAAAAATTTTTTGAGGGGGAAGGGAGTCAGACCAACTTGGTTCCCCCTTGAATCTGTCGGTGTTCAGTTAAAGCATGAATAAGTAAACTTCTGTTTACCTACAACTCGGTCCCCTTTCTTGATGCCCATCTTTTTCATAGCTGCAGCATATTTTGTTACGTTTGTTCGGAGCTGCTTGAAAGTTAATTGCTCCACATCTCTTCTTTCACCTTAGAAAACAAAAAACATACAGTTGAACTTGCCATAGTTGAATCCAAATTTCCATTGAAAAATTATTTGACTTGAAAAAAAAAAAAAAAAATTTCGACTTACCGATTGTTAATTAATGGAAACCACAACAATTTGGCTTGTAATATAAAGGATCGACTTAGAAAGTATTCGAGTTAGACAAAGTTAGTTTAACTGTAAATACTTTCATCAAGGTTGTTATCATATTTAATATTCTTAATATTTGAATTATCTTGTCCTATGCTTAGCTTAATAGACATGCATTGGTTGGAGGAGAGGTGTACATCGGTGGTTGGTTCTAACTAAGCAACCATGCCAAAACTGATAAATACAATTACATGAGGAGCAGGATTATCTCAGTACAATAACATTATGTCCAGACTATCAAATTTTCTTTGACAAAAAAACTCTTGTATGCCCATATATAGTCATGCTGTGCCTATATATGGTCATTTCATTTCAGTTTATTCAGTTCATTCAGAGAGATAAAACCGAAACAATACAAAAGTGCAGAACCAGATAAAGAGTACAAAGAACAATATCAACTGAATGAACTGAGGAATATACCCAAGAAAGTTTACGAGTAAACGTATTTCCATTGGGGTCCTCAAGACGGAAAGAAAACATTGAAAATTGCACTAACCCTAACCACTAAAAATAGCAAATATTACCAAAAGTCAATTACATTAAAAAGGCACATTTAAAAAGAAAGTCAAACAAATGAAAGAACGCAGCACATTCAAGAAATATTAAGAAATAGCAGTAAAATTTACAATTTAGAAATAAATTAAAATTATCAAAAACGCTTTATTAGATAATTCAGTAATTATAAAAAATAGATATAATTTAAACAATTAGGATTACAGTTCTTTAATTTACAGGGTAAAAAAAAACAATTATTAAAATTTTTTTTATATGCAAACAACATTATTTAGAAAAAATTATTTTGAAGTTATTATATTATAATATCAAAAATATTTTAATTTAATGGTTATTTAAAAATATTAATACACAAAAGCAGGATTAGTTCAGTAGAATAACATTCTGTCCAGACTATCAAATTTTCTTTGACAAAAAACTCTTGTATGCCCATATATAGTCATGCTGTGCCTATATATGGTCATGATGTGATGTCATCATGACCATATATAGACATGTCACATGTTTTGTCAAATAAAATGTGATGGTCTGGACTGGGGTATACACTGGTGGTATCCCCTATGTAAGAACTGAACTTGGATGAATTCCGTAGATACACCTCTTCATGTTTATACCATACACAACAAATATTTATCATTTTATTAAAAAGTATCGACTGCTATGAATGAGAGTACCTGCAGTATATATAGCAACGCGGTCATCATCGTAACGCAGCAAATTCTCAGCAAAGTTTAATAGAGCACCCTCAAACCATGTTGGCACATCATCAACACCCTTTGTTACATCGACTACCTGCAAACATTAAAAAAAAATATATACACATCTGATCATGCTGTATATTGTTCATTCTATATTTCAAATTTATCAAAGGTATTTGATTGGGAAGGGATATGTGTACGAGGGATACTTTAAAAGAAAAGAATTTATGAATTTATAATCACACTTCCCTATATGGACTTATTGGAGGTGTAGAATAGTAGTACTTGAAGAAGCAACTGCCTCTTGTTAAGCGTCTATTTCATTATACACAAGTATTAGGTTTCATACAGTGTGGCTGTAATTGTATGGAAGGGGTGGGTTTATATGGGGAGTTTAGATGGGGGGTTTAGAGATGGTAGTGAGTAGTGGTGCGTAGGGGAAGGGAGTAGTAGGAGAATGATTTTACATATACCTAGTATGCACTATTAGTCTCCAATGAAGCACAGTCTATTATGCCAACAATTATGACAAGGGCCAAGTTAGCAGACTGAATCAATTTGAAGGTCGAATGATCATGAAATTCTTTAAACAATCTAGGATCTAAAAGGGGGTGTAGCCACTCCTAAATTAAAAAAGAATGTTGGCAATGTAATTATAGTTAAAGCCATTATTATTGCATCATTGCATGCTACGTAGTGCGCAACGATGCAATAATAGTGGCTTTAACTATAATTATATTGTGTAGGCCTATTTCTAAACTATTTTACCCAACTTATTACTAATAGCTGCCTGTAAACATTGAATCTGACAGGTTTATAATTTACATGATATTTTCTGCAATACTTATTCCGATTTGTTTAATTACTAAATACATAGATATTATTATGTAGGGCATAAGTCTAGGAGTCAAAAACAGAATACAAAAACTTTTTAAGGTTTAAGAAATCAAGACTTAAGCCTATCGAAAAATGTTATTTTAGGCTTGTTCTAAAGGGCCAGATAACATACACCCATGGGCCGGAAATGGCCAGCAGGCCGGTAGTTCACAACCCCTAGACTATATAAACAGGAATCACCCCTGGAAATGACTCAACTATAGTGTCATTACTAATTACATCTTTGAGATATTTGTCTAAAAACAAAAAAGTATCAAAAGACTGGTAATTAAACATTATACTTTAACAATTAAATTATAAGTTTTAAAAGTAGTTAAAAGTTTATGTTAACATTAGTGTATAGATTATTATAGAAGAAATACATTTAAGAGGTAAAACAATTTGATAGATCCTATAGACAAATATAAATATAATATTGAGGAAAAGAATGATAAAAATGTGATATACATACACATATATATACACACATATAAATACAGTAGCCTATATTATAATATGAATATATTATATATAAACACCATATATAGATTTGAATAATTGGTGTTTGTTCTCACCTGGTCGTAGGACTTGGAACACTTTATGTCAACAAACTCCCAACATTCCTTCCAAAATTCACAGTAATTCTTCACAGACCATTGGTACAGGTCATCGTAGGAGGCTACAACACGAATAAAAATAATATACAAATACAAAAAGTACAAATGAAATATGGAAAACAATAAAAACAACAAAATATTTGAAAATGGAAGAAAAAAAAAAACAAAAACCCCTCAAAATTAACTAATTCCTCCCCACCCCTTTATATAATCTGAAACTTCAAATAATTATTTTAAAATAAATCTTGGTAAGGGGATTGGATTTTAAAAACTGAAAGATCCACTGATTAATCTCAAATTAATTCAAAATATTGAATTCCCACACGATGTATATTATCTTATTTAGATTTTGGAATTATGGATAAAATATACAAAATTATTTATTTTACATTTACATATTAAATACACATAACCACATATTATTTCAACTTTACTATTTTAGTTCTCTGACTGAGCAAGTTGATATGCATGCTTCATAGACCAAATACCAGCAACATTGTATAAATATCACTGAACCATTCAGAGGGTTTGTAATGGGTGTGTACAGAATGGAACAATTTGATTGGCTGAATCATTGTTGACAATCTCTTATCCTTTGTATCATATTATAATGGCTTGTGTAGCCTGCCACATCATCGACCAAATACCAGCAGTGCAAAATATTCTTAATCTTTGTGTTTTAATTCATAGTGTATTTTATTCTTTCTGATATTATAGTTGTTTTGTAAATATGTGTCATCCAATTTTAATTTAATAATAAAATGTTACAATATGATGGTTTTAATTCTAAATTTATGACTAGTATTTCATCATCAGTGAAATAAAAACATTGATGCGAGAGTGCACATAAATGGTATTTTATAACATCCATTTTTCTCATCCAGAGAAAGTCAAGGAGGACTGGTTATGCAGAGTATGTTGTAGGAGGATAAGAAAATACTTGTTGATTCATTAAAGTTGAAACATTAATTTTCATTATTAAAACAGTTTTTATTAAATTAATTTACAAGAAATAAGTAAAAATCAAAATAAATATACTTGAAAATAAAAGAAATAGGCCTACTATGTTATTATTATATTTTATACAAATAATAGGCCTATTATTATATATTTTATACATTTAGTCAGGAAAAAAGAAACATTCAATTACTTTTTGTCCTGTGAAGTTATTAATGATAATTTTGCACAAGGCTCTAGTGCAGAATTTTTTAAAATTTTCAATTGTGTCAGTCTACAGTACACATACTAACAATCATATGGTTTTATTACTGAATTGAATTATTGATATGTAATGACAAAATGCTGGTATCATTCACAATTTGTGGATTATCAAGGGCATTGCAACTTGCTTGTTTAAAACACTTCACAATGCTTCATTTAAATTTCAAATTAAGGGTCTACACATTTCTGATTTTCTTAGTCTTTTCAGTATGCTTAATTTGCAGAAGATAAATATAGGTAAGAAATCAGTGCAGGTCAACATGGAGAAAATATTAATAGCAATTCAATTCATTTATTGTCAAATACAAATTAGAGTACAGTACTATATTGTTAAACACAAACTTAGAAAGCTGTTATTGTTATGTCAACTGTGTGTGCGAAGGTTAGTCAGTGTAAAAATACTAATTTTAAGGGTTATATTCCCCCATAGTGAAAAGATTTTATTATAGCTATATTATTAATAGACACTAATAATGCTTATAGTTTATTGTTTGGCATTGCTACTGTAATAATCTCATTAGCATATACAGTGAAGTAGACAAGAGCATACCATACAGTACTATTGATTGCATACCTGAATAGATAGGTCCATAGGTCCATGGATAGTCTGTTAGTTAATAATCAGTGATGCCTGTATATTAATAGATTGGCATTATATTTATGCTTAAATAGACTGGTCAAGGGTAGACTCATTACAAGTTGTACTATCTGCTATGAGTTTAGACTAAATCTTTACATCTGAGGTATTATATGTATTAAAATCTTTCCCAACCATGATGGGGCTGAGGTGTGTCTGCCCATTTGTGAAAAACAGAAGCCTTCCTACAGGCTTATACATTATTCTTTTCTCATTTTACAACAGACGTAGTAAGAATAGCCAATTGTGCTCAAGCCTATCTCTTGAATTGGAAACTTGAGTAGCATCAACAAAAGAGGAAGACGGTTATTTATAGCTTTTCAAGCATTAGTTTATTTCATTATATTGTTTATTATATTTAAAATCTTATTTCTATGAGGGAGAAAAAAACCATATCTTTGTAAACATACTTGGAGTATGTATACTATCTTATTTAGATTGGATTTTGGTATTATGGATAAAATATACAAAATTATTTATTTTACATTTACATATTAAATACACATAACCATATATTAATTCAACTTTACTATTTTAGTTCTCAGACTGAGCAAGTTGATATGCATGCTTCATAGACCAAATACCAGCAACATTGTATAAATATCACTGAACAATTCAGAGGGTTTGTAATGGGTGTGTACGGAATGGAACAATTTGATTGGCTGAATAATTGTTGACAATTTCTTATCCTTTTCCTAGCCTGCCACATCATCGACCAAATACCAGCAGTGCAAAATATTCTTAATCTTTGTGTATTAATTCATAGTGTATTTTATTCTTTCTGATATTATAGTTGTTTTGCAAATATGTGTCATCCAACTTTCCATTTCACCCTGAAACAAGACACTTAAAAAAAAAAACAACTTTGTTTTGCCTTAAAAAACAACTATTGCATCCACAAAAACATCAGAAAACACAAATAAAAAAATGGCAAAAGCAACCTCCAAATAATTTTACCCCATGGGGATGTTACAGTATGATGGAGGTCTGCAATACTGTGATCAATATTAGATGTTGGTTAGGATACAGTAGCTGGTAGTGTGCAAGTTGCTGGTACAAATACATGCTTCATGCAAGTATATATTATGGTCAAAACAGAGTTGCAATTTCAATGATCAAATCTTGTAATTATTAAACAGAATATCAACCAAGAATTAAATTTATATGAACTTATAGACAAAGATGGACTGAAATCGTCAGTGTTACAATTGGCAATAACGTCAAGAAAGGGGGACAGACAGGGAGAGTAGCCTTGAGAGGGGAGTTATTAGGCCTTGTGTAGAAGCCTAAACCACTATGGAAAAAATATTATGAGTTAAAATGTCATCCATTTTGGACAATTCCAATAACAGGTAAATGGGGCATAAATTTTTCTCTGGGCATTTCCCTTACAGCCCCATACTTCATTATTAACAACATTCACTCGACCTCACTGGGGCCTTCTGCGGGGGCCCCCTTGATTCTGCACATGGCTTGAGTCACTATAGAAAAAAATTATATGCCTAGGGCCTATATGCCCTAATATAACCAAAATTTATTCCATAAACGACAACTAATCATTTAAAATCTAGCTAGGTATACAGTATACAATAATTGATAAAGCCACAGATTCTGGGGCATTTCCCAGACCCCAATATTAAATTCCTGGACAAGCATCCCCCCAACTCCACCAATTGCATTCCCCATCAATACCCCCTTTTTAAACTATTACTTAGCCTAGCTAGATACAATTCTGAAAACTCAAAGTTACTGATGAGACCATTATCACCAGGCTAGGCAGGCTTAGTAGGCAGGCCCAAAAAAGGCCCCGGGGGCCAGGCTGAGCTGAGCCAGACAGGGTCCAGGGATGCTACGTTCGTATGATGTGGAGCGGTCAGTGAGTGGAACTTCAATACAATATCTCCTCCTTCACCTAGTAGTAACCAGCCTAAAGTAGTAGTACTAGTAGCCATGCAGAAAATGGAAATAGCCTAACAAGAAACATGTCACTGGTTGTGGCATGCAAGGATAATCAGCTGAGGTGGTATGATGATTCGATACATGCTGTCTTGCTACTCTAACTAAATATTATGTATTGTTTGTAAGCTTACTGAGATTCAGCCCATATCTTTGGTTGACACGGATACGAAATTGACCCATCTTTGTCTTATCTTCGGAGGAAGGTTGCCACATGACATCATGACTCCTGCAGCTGCCGTTTGAAGCCATTATTTTGTCTACTACTAACTAAGGAGTTCTTCTTCTCAGGACTGACAACGATGGTTTCGCTGGGGAACTCTCTCAATGAAAGGATAGCCTTTGGTAGTAGCAAAGATACTAGAAATACAAGATAGAGTTCTCCACACAAAAAAAGTGTTCCACTGTGTTCCACCGAAATGCATGGTGGGAATACGAAAAATGGGACGCCCCCTACAGTTGGATCTAAAGGGCGCCCTGTACGTTGGGCACGAAGTATAGGAAACTTGAATGGTTAAAAAGAAGGGCGCCGCCTACGTTGGGCACGACTTCCGCCTCATTTTTACAATGCGAGAACTCTATCTTGTATTTCTAGTATCTTTGGTAGTAGTCACCTAGCTCACTTTTATTGTACTCTCACTGCTCATCTGCTCCTCGATAAACTAGTTTTACTATAGAGGGCGCTACGCAACTCTAATTTAGCGCAACACAATGCCAGATTTTAAAATGTAGTATGCAAAAAAAAATGGCCTAACAATAAAGTGTATATAAAACCTAAAAATGGGCAATTTATCTAGGTAAACATATTCCGAGGTGCAAAGTAAATAAAAAAACAGAACTTTAATATGGAAAATCATATAAACCAGCGTACAAAAAGTTAAGTAGGGTATTTAATGATTAAAAAGGGAAAAAAAATCAGACGTGTTCAGTAATCTCAAGAACAGATTCAGAGATGGTCCTGTCCCGGGTACAATTCTTGTCCTACATTTATAGCATTACTCCTTATTACCAGTGGTGGCGCCAGAATCCGAAATCTGGGGGAGTAAGTGAGGGGAAAGTAAAATTTTAGTAGGGAAAAATTTTTCCCATAGCAGACCAGAGGTACAATTATAATGTATCACAACACATATCGACGGGCAACGCTTCTATCCTGCTTGTTTTTTTATTTAAAAGCTCGCAGTATAATTATTACAAAATGTAAAAATATGTTAAAGCAGTGCATCATTTTTAAATGGCTAGTGACCTTGAAATGACAGACCGATGGGAGCAATTAATTTTGTTGGCCAATCTTTACAATGCTCATTTTTCCAGCAAAACTGAGGGAGGGGAAATCTGGGTGCCCCATTTGCCCTCCCCTAGAGCTGCCACTACTTATCAACAAGCAAACACTTTGCAATATTTTATGATAGGTTGTCAGAATAAAATGCAATGTATTCATCATCAATCAATAAATTACATTATGAATACGTATTTATGGTTCTAAAAAAATAACTCTTGAAATACCAACGTGGTGGTGGGAACTGGTAACCCCAAAATGGACCTTTCCAGAGTGGCAATCAAACTTGACAATTGACCAATCAGAAACAGTGCCAGAAATACGCGCGCCCAAAAAGCACACGTGTTGTCCCACAAAGGCACGTGTTCGCATAACGTCCAACACTGTCGTCTTGTGGGACTCCCTTAGCAACAATATGTATGGGGTGGGGCATAGTGGAAAGTTTCATTATAATCTAGTGTGTGATAGTTTGCCCATTGAAAAGATTGCTTTGGTAAGCTTTGGGGAAAAACCATTCCCATGTATACTTTGTGGCAAGGGAAAATTCAAATTTAAGAGTAAGACTTAACTTTCGAATAATGAAATGCTAACATTGAAGAATTTAAACTGGACAAAAATGAAATAAAACAACAATTGATAACAAATCTACTTTATTCCCACTTTTGAGGATTACAGCACATATAAAGTAAACAGAAGCACACAATATAGACAATATCACGGGTGGTTTCAGGGGAGGAAAGGCCCCTGTCGGATAGACCTGCCTCCCTCACATCCACATCCACCATTGAGAAAAACCACAAATTGTGGGGAGGGAAAAAAAATCTATATAATAGTTTATAAGACTCTAAAATTGATTAAATAATCACTTAAAATCCCTGAACTGTTAGATTTCTGAGCTACAGTATGCCCCTTCCCCCTCCCTCTTCCAGTGGTTCTGGGCACCCCCTGGCTATGCCCACATTTGATCTCATCATAGACCTGGGCCCACATGGTTAACATTGGACCCCTAATCAATGAACCATTATCCTCTGATTTCTCAATGAAAACTATTTAGATTGCAATACTGAAAATAAATGAGATACTGTACTAAAAAAAAAAAAGTTACATTTGATGGAATAAATTTACAACATACAGTCAGTTAAAAAGGAGGAACTGATTTGAGCCAATCAACTGACATAAAGACTATTTGACAATCATTAATTTGATCTTTTATGTATTTAAAACTAATTCAGCCACACCCAAATCATCATCTCATGGAATTATATAAATGGTTGCACTGAAGCTCCATAATATTGTAGCCCTAATGAAACAAATCACTTTCAACTTGACAAACGTTTGACCTCATCAATACTAATACCTTGTAAGATACAGTATTGCGATTACATAAACTTTCATAGTATTGTAATCTACATACTGTAATAGCAACTACTGTACAATATGAAAAATAAACCAATAGATATCAAAATGTTACCTGTCGCCCTCTATAGATGGTTACACACTAAAAACCAAAAGACACTGGACAGTGGCTGAGAAAAGTCACATCAAATAAAAAACAATGGTTCAAGTTTCTTTTATACAGATTTATTCTAATAGATTTAAAATGTTAAAATAATTGTAATAAAGGTTTATTTTTTTTAATTCAAAATTGAAAGCGAATACAGAATAGTAAATGAATATGTTAACCGGATAAATTCCATACAATTGCCGAGTCCAGGAATAGTTACTACAGTATAACTATACTGCTTTTTTGGAAGAGAAATTTTGGTAGTGTTTATAAACTAAATTTGTGTCACAAAATGAGGATATGGTCACAATGTATCAAGTTTTTACTAATTATTAAACTTTAATATGGTATTGGGTTAATTGGTTTCATTATTATTATGCATAAGAGCAACACACAAATGCCACACATTGCTAACTCGTTTCATTTAATTTTTTCAAAAATATTAACTTGCATCTTTTTCCATGTTTTGTGGACATACATTACACTTTGTTAATTAGACTCGAAATTTTGTTGTACCCAGGAACAATCTGTCAGAATTTTGGACCTGTTCTGTACTACAGGTCTATTCTATGGTGTTGTGGCCAACCCCCACTTCATGGATTTTGGCTAGTGACAGTAATTACTGGATTAAAATCCATGCTTTGGGAATTGAATAAGTAAATTAATGGGTGGAAAATGTTCTTTCAATATGAAATGTACAGTTGAACTTCTAAAATGGCATTGAAAAATTGTTCGACTTGTATAAAATTTGACTTGGAGATTGTTAATTAATGGAAACAACAATTTGGCATGTAAAATTAGACTGATTTTGGAATTCAGACGAAGTCGACTTCGGCAAGTTTAAACGTAATTGTTTTGACTAACTCCTTTATACACCCAATTAAGTTTGGATTTATAAAGGAATTAACAATAAATTCAGAAAAAAGTAGGGAGACTGGAACCATGGATGTACTAACCAATGACCACTTATTATACAGATACAGATTCATGTTAATAAATTCATATATGTAAAAAAAAATGAGTATAAGCACATACAAAAAGCTATATAATTAACTATCAAATTTATACAACTTACTTCATTATGTTGTTATAAAAACAAGAAAAATTTCTTAATTTCTTAGTTACTTACGCTTTGTTTTCAACTTTTATATTTCCATTAAATATAATCTGAACTGAAAACACATTCTTCCCCTAAAAACTTTAATATACTACTGTATGGTAATGTATAAAGTAAGATATACTGTAGCATGGACGAATACTTATTCCTCCATTAATAGAGTGGCACAAAAATAAATCAGCAATAACATAATAAAATTAATACATAAACTTAACTTTATAGTACCTTCAATAACCTTGATAATAGTACACACAATCATCAAAAAATGGTAAATTTAGAACTGGCCATTTTTTGTTATTATCTAGGCTATTCATATTATTTTACAATTTTATATCTCTTAAAACAAAATTTTTATACAGAATTACGGTACCTACAAGAGTTCCAGAACAAAATATATACTCACTGGCTTACTCCTAATATTTATACATATTAAATTATTTTGGCATTTAAAGAACATAAACATATAAAAGCTCATTAATAACATTGCCAATGATAACAATTATTAAAGTAATAAAAACAAAATAAAATAATAATAAAATCAGAAAATATAGCAAAAATAA
Source organism: Anneissia japonica (assembly GCF_011630105.1). NCBI lineage: Eukaryota > Metazoa > Echinodermata > Crinoidea > Comatulida > Comatulidae > Anneissia > Anneissia japonica. The sequence goes on from NW_022726160.1 coordinate 743,559, forward strand.
GATAAGGGTTTGGATCCAGAATTTGAAAATAAATCAGGGAATTCCTGGGGAGGTGATGGTTGGGAGGGGGGGGGGAGAGAGGAGATTTGCAGTTTCAAAATCTTTTTAGAAAACTTGAAGGGTAAACAAAAATTACACGGCACATTCAATAGATCTCAAATTTGTTGTCAAAAATAGCAGAATAATAAAATCAAGAAAATGAACCAGGAGACAAAAAGGAACCCTTATGAATAACAAAGGGCGGTGGGGAGGGGTGGGGTTAGCAAAATGTCCAGATAATTTCAATCGTCTCCACCTATGGGGGATGGGAAAAGAAATGCCTTTCATGCAGCTAACTAAGCACCAGACCAATACTTTATTGCTGGTGAGGGGAATAGGTGGGAGAAGGAAAATGTTTTGCCTCCAAATCCAATATTGAAAAATTGTTCACAATCAACTGCATACAAAAATAGATATCTTCTATAGCCATTTCTACTGTACAATTACAACTGTAGGCCTTGAAGAAAAGAATACACAGACATGTTACAATTGCTTGCTAATACTGTAATATACACAGATACTACATACTGTACATTGAGTTGTTAAATACTACATCAAAGTTATAATTCTTTAAACTGTTAATAAATCCAATACAATATTAAGCCATAAAACATACACAAATAAGACAAATTTTAATTGAGAGCATTTTTATAGTTTAATTACGGTGGCTGTAAGTGTCAGAAAATTCAGAATTTACTTCTGAACATTATTGAAAGGACAACTGTGATTTGTCATGACAAAAACAGTCTTGTGGTATAAAAAATAAAAAATGAGTTATTGATATATTTACAGTATATACTGTAGATGACTACATAGGCTTTATTTAGGTCTTTCATCAGGTTCCTAGCTAAGTACAACTAAATTAATATCATTTTCAAATTCAGAAGTCTGAAAACATACTTTAGACAAAATTGCCACTAAAAATAAACAAATACAGTATACTGTAGTAATAAATTTTGTGTTGGTTTTCCTATCAATAATCAGAAAAAGAGTTTTACAAAATGTGTCTCAAAAACACTTTCAACTAAATTTAAATCAACCCCAAACATTTGTTATTGTGAAACACTGAAACCCAATATTTGTAAAAATATCAATTCATGTATATTTTCTTGAATATCTCAAATTGTGTATACTGCAAAACTCATTTTGTCACGACATGTCACAATTATTCTGGACATTAAAACTGGAAAGAGCTCTCATGAATTTTTTTTCTACCCTGATACTAATCAGAAGAAACTAAATAGAGGATTGACATGCAATTGGCTTTTCATCATATTAAAAAAATGTCCAATATATTAAAATGTTAAAATTGTGAAATTTTTTTTATACAAAATAGGATTTTTTTTTTTACATAAATACTTTCAATATCAAATGAATTTATGTTTTTACCCTTGTGCATACATATCATATGCATCACTTGATATTCTTTGTATATTTTTATGCATTACATTATACAGTATTAAAGTAAAATGTAAAAAGAATATAGAACACATTGCAGAAAATGATATAATTACCAGGATAAACAAAATATATAAGATACAAGTTAGTTTATGAAGCTACTGTGTACTATAGTCTAGTAATTATACAATTAAAATAACACTTTCACGACTCGTTGAGATATTTATCTCAAACTTAATAAACACTGTGAAATTTGGGCTGGGTCCACACCACCCGACTTAATCTACAACACACAACGGATACTAGACATGGTCCTTAACTCGCCTAACTCCTCTGAAAGGGTTTATTCGAGGAGCTGAGCATTTATAAAAGACCCAAATTACTCAGTTGCAGAACTGGGTCTTCAACCCGGGCCCCGGCGTGTAAGAGGCAATCAGCCACTCTCAGATATATTCATTCATTCATGTACACAGACATTTTGTTGGCTACATGCTACTATTTTAAATATAACTACAAATTATTACTATTATTATTTTGATAATTTTTTTTCACTTATTCATTTCATCTGATTTGTATTATTACTTTTATTATAATCCTTGTGGACATACTGTACTTTATGCTTCTATTTCAAAAATATAATAAACTAGAATATTAATTTTATTGTAAAACTGGCAAGTTTTCTGTATCTACTCAACAAATCCATTCACTTATCTGAAAGTATTGCACTGTTTTCTTAGAAGAAATACAATCCTCTTGTTCCATGAAAATATATATTTTGGGGCAATCACTTTTAAATGATGGCAATGCAGGGATCCCAAGTTGGAAGAAACTACTCAAGGGAGATCTGGTGCACGGCTGGAAAAAGTGCGTGACTCCTCAACGGGCGGTCCGAGTCATTAACCATTACCCTGGAGTAATTTTTTTTTACACGTCACAATTTAATGCATACCGGTAATTAAATTTGATATTTATGCTTGCTCCAAACCACTAAATGTACTTTTATACTACTGTTTAGCTATAATAATAGTGTAAAGATAACATTTGGTGCTGGAGGCAATTTTCATGGTAATAGGCACAAAAATATTTTTTCCAGGGCTGATCTGGTGATTGAGCTTTTTTAACACATCTCACCAGGGAGGGATAAAGAATTTTTCAAATGGGGAGGGGGGTGAGGGGATTCAGGATAGATAAGCGAGTAGCGCCAAGTTCAATATACGCATTGAAATTTTAATATTTAGTAACAAAACCGGGGAACGTGCCCCCAAACCCCCACCGTCAGTGGCATAACACAAGGGCCCTGTGGTTTTTTGGGACTGGGGCCCCTTTTCGGACCTGGTCACCAATTCCATTATACCATAAATGTTTTTAACGACATTACGCAAATGCCAACCGTGCCCCCTTCTGGATCTGGGTCTGCTAACAATATTTTGCTGTACATTGCTGATACACATCTCCAGTTGAATTCCGGGGGATAGTCTATGATACAGTCGTAACCAGACTTAATAGCAACATAAGCATATATGAAAATAACCTAGGTTCCATCCAGGCCCTTCAACTTAACATGTAATAAACTTGCGGGAGATTAGTGTCCGGGAGATTTTGCTTTCTTGTGGTAGTGCGGAAGGCTATCTCAATATTGTAGTATTAGAAAGAAATATCAGGTTCCTGAGAAATATTGTTCTCATTTGATAGTGGTTCACACTTGCTGAACATCATCATACCCATATATGGGAAAAATCACAGTTACAGGTATTTGCTACATAAAATTTGATACTGTAGTATGGATAGAGCTTCACCTATTATTAACCTGTGTCCCAAGATTAGTCAACGACTTGTGGAATTAATGATGCGTGTGGAAGACATCTGTTATTGTATGTCATAAATACATGCAACAAAGGATTATGTGTGTACAGTGGCGGAGCTAACGGAAGTGGGGGGGGGGGGTACGCGGCAGAACGAAAGAAGGAAACTCCGCTTTTCAGTTGTCTCAGGCGATTGATTTTTGACAAACAATGACCTTTCAGAGGTCAAATTGCTGTCAAGAATATGAATTGGCTGCTTCGCAGCAAATAGGCCCAGGCCAAGCCAACACGTCTGGCACAATCAGAGAGTGCTATTTCTGGCCATCCAGAGGTTCCTATTCTTTAAAAAAAAATCTCATTTTGGAGGGGAACATCCTCTCAAACCCTTCACCAGCTCGGGCCGACGAACCCAAGTTCGTTTTTAAAAAACAGCTGGCTATGGCATTGTGAACAACCCAAAACTTTGTCCAATTATAACAGGTTCCAAATCCTTTGAACCGTAGGTCCTTGATTGCTAACCACGTCACTCCGGCTTCACTCCTCTCTTTCTCTTCTCCAATAATTTTCCTACAGTAATATTACTACAACATTATCACCTGCTTCAATACTGTACTTGCCAACAGAGGGCAGCATAATTCTTAAGACTCTTTCAATCATATTATATATCAAACATATTTCCATGGCTATGTTTATTTTAAATTGATGGAGTTTCTTCATTCCAAATGGTTTCTTGCAACCGGCATATTCCCTCTACGAAACTGAGGCCGTCGTATATCTTGCCTGCCTCTTGATGGTTTTGGTATTGGTTTTTTTGGAACAACATAATCGGGATCAACCGGCTCTTGTCCGATCACTTCTTTTAATTTTTCTTTGTACTTGGCTGCGTTCATGTGAATCTCTTTCGTATTGTCAAGCACAAACTGATCTGGATTGCCGTAATTTGGTGGGTTGGCGTAAGGATCGTACCCTAAAGTTCGCAGCATGGGGGCAATGCTGGCCATGTCGTGTATCACATCTGCTGGTACTTTTCCTACCCATGAAGTCAATGCATCTAAATTTACCGGTTTGATTACTTGATCAGTTGACCGTTCCTTCCTGAAAAAATTAAATGAATATTAGTAGTACATAATCTTTTGGATCCAACAAAGAGTGAAGTTCAAGCATGGATGTTAAGTTGATTGCATTCCAATCCACGGTACCGAGTTCAAATAGCAGAATTTTGTTCTCATTATTATTTATTACTATTATTATTATTCATATCATCTATAGCGGGTTTTCTTAGCAGACACATAGCACTTTCTTTCCTGGTCATTTGGTCCACATTAAGTTTTACTTCTGGTGATCAGCACAGAAGCGGGCAACCCCTCCAGGTACTATACTCCTGAGTGGAGACAAGTGCTAAGAACAAGTGCCTTGCTCAAGGACACAAGCAAAATGCACAGCGAGGGATTGAAACCCGACCTCAAGGTTGGGAAACCAATCCGTTCCCGTTGCAACAAACCACTTCCACTCATTAATAAAACAATCCACTCCCTCCAGTTCTCATTATGACTATAACTTGGCCTTGTTGGAGAACAGTTGATATCTACTCAACAAGGTACCAAGTATAAAAATGAAAATTGACATTTTAACTCTTAAATTGTAAGTTAGATTTTGTTAATTTTATTTGGTAAGAATATGTAGTAACGATTAACAAGAAGAAACTGAATTACTTTACTGCCATAACAAAAAAGACTCCCTCCTCATACAGCCATAAAAAACAAAAAATGGCAGCAGCAATGATAGACAAAAAATTAGAAATTAGCAAATGCATTTACTTACTTAGATAGTCTTATACCCCCCGGCATGCCAACATGCTTGTCATGATGTAGAACTGAATCATCAAAATCAATATCTAAGAAATGTAAAATCTTTCGTAGCCATTGTTCCGGATGTAAGACAAGCTGTTCGTAATACACTGGCAGACAGTAGCGTGAGCCTACGCTCATGCATTGATTGTGCATAGCCTCCACAGCTAAGTTCCATTTTTTTAGGCAGTCACGCCAGCTTGTTATGTCAAACCCAGAAATTGTCACTTTGCGTGAGATTATAGAGTTCACGGTAGCTCGACCGTCTCGTATCATAAATATATACTTGGCATTTGGAAACAAAGATTTCAGATACATCATTGACTTAAGCGTGAAGGGATCTTTATTGCAGAGCCTTGGTGCGGCATCACCATGTTTTGCGATAATTTCTAAAATAAATGCTCTCAACGCATCGTCAATGACAGCGTCAGTTAAACCCGCTTCTAATAGCCGTGTTTGTTCTTTCTTTGATTTCCGCCACTGAACGCGCATACCAAGAAGCCTCGGAACCAGACGAGTCTCTTCACCACAGCGTATTTCCGGATGCGCATCAAGCATTGCACGCATCAATGTGGTACCACTACGTGGCATACCGCCAATAAAAATCAATGGCATATCCTTATGGTATTCATATACCCTATTCTCGTCATCTTCAATTGTTTTCATTGATTCCTTAGGAACCATTTTGCCTTTGATATCAGGAACATCGCACATGTTCTGAGTGATCATAATTGTTACGACTGCAGTAAGTGCAACTGTCAACAAGGTTCGCATTCTGCTCTGACGAGCCATAATACCCTGTTCAATTTCAATAAACTAAAAGCAAATATGTTTCAATTAACTGTTCATTTTGTTAGATGAATGTAAAAGTGCAAAAAATCCACACAAACATCAGATAATCCTTTTTCTTGCAAAGCTGCAATGGGCTAAGTATCTCATAACCATCTTGTAATATTCTGTAGATCATTTATCCAAGACTGCGTCAGTTTTAGCTTCAATATCAAATGCATTAGGATTCTTCCAAATCAATGCAGCCACCTGAAATAAATAAAAAAAAAAAAAAAATTACTATGTGGTCTGGATCATTTAATACTCAATGCACATATAATACTGTTGCACAGTGACTGGTATATGAAGCTGGGATGGGAAGGAATGAATAATGAAGAACCATATGGCATCAGGGATTCAAATTCTGCAAAGTGTCATTTCATTCATTTTAAATAAATGAATCATTCTGGCTCGCTGTAGTGGGATACAGTACACATTCAGAGGGACAAGCCGGGCAGGCCTCTTGGTGTTGGTCCAGGGGAAAAGCCCTAGGTCCCTAACACCTAAAAGAACTGAGTAATTTTGTGTAATTACTAAGCTCTTCTGAAACAAAATTCTCATTTTTTTAAAAATCTGTGTCATGGCCAAGTGGGGCCTAGTCAGTCCGACAGACTTGAAACTCTCCGACCCCCACTGATGCCGCAATTCATCTAGCCCCAAAATTTACATAACATCCAGCTTTTAATTGATGAGCCACTATGCTGTTGGATATAAAGAGCATCTAAAAATAAGTCTGATTGATCTCAGAACATAACATTATTACAAAACTAACTATCCATAAAGTCAATTACAGAGATAAATGTTATTTAATCCTAGTCCAATTCAAATGCTGGCATTTAGAATGGCCATATAGCTGAAGGAAGGAATTCTGAAGCAAGCAAAACACGACATGAATGAATGTTATTAATGGGAGGTAAAATTGAAATTGATAATATTAGTACAGTATATGGTGGGTGGTTTTATCACCATAGGCATTTTTGTATTAATGACTGTGATGTTGGAGGTAAAATATAGAAAACTTGTGTAAATTAAATGTAATTATTAAATCCTTGATTTGCAAAAATTTAGAAAGATTAAGATTCAAACATTTAATACAACACAGAGACTCAAAGCAATATTTTTCGCTGTTTTCACAGACTAACATCTTACTATTAAAATCTTTGAAATTGATTATAGAGTCTGTACAAAAAAAGAATAATTATATGGCATTCTTTGGTGAATAAATTACTTACTGTACTTCTTTTTATATTTCCAATTAAATGCTAAACATTTTGCCTATATTAAAGCACTAAAACAGCAGGGAAAGATTTGAGGGAATGGAGGTGTACTACTAGGCTAGTTGCCATGGTGAATGACAAGATAATCTAGGCCCATTTAGGCATCTGCACACAATAGTTACATCTGAGGCCTTAACATTCAGTGTCTAAAAAAAAATTTACAACATATTTATCCTTTATACTGTTAGTAACTTGAATCAAAATTAAATCCACTGTAGCAACATATTTTTAAAATGCTGCTTAATTGAAAACAATTTTGTATTTTCAACAGAAAATGATGACTCTTGGTACAAAATTTAGTACTTGCATGATTTAATGTTTGTATGATTATAGCTTTCCCATGGATTGAAAAAACATGTCACACACAGAGTTTGGGCCTATTTTTAGATCCATTGTGCTGTGCTATTAAATTCCAGCTAGACCAAGTAGACTTTAAATCACCTGATAGAATTTGAATATTAAATAATTATCAAATTTATCCTTTTGAGAACCACATAACATTCTACAAGTTTATATTATAATATTGTAACTACCAAGAATCAATGATTTTCATTATGATTATAAATGATTATGATTATAATATTTTGTTCATGTTTGAAATAGTCACATAAGCAATGTACATTATATGTAATTATTACAGTACTATGCAGTAAACTAGAGTAATCTTTAAATAGAGTAAAATACTACCGTATAGAATTCCTTCACCCATTAAAATTAAAATTTTCCTAATGAACCTCTTCCTGAGGGGGTTAACAATGTAAATTGCTTATGCCTTATTGGCATAAGGGTGTATAACAATATTATTATTAGTATGGTTTCTATGACTTATTATTTGAATAATTCACTATTACAGTAAACATACAGTACCACAATATCTTTTAAAATATATAATATCCAAATTCAAAAAATGAAATGTTTGCATTATGTTCCACAATGGTTTCATTGTATATAAAGCCAAGTTAAAAAAAAAAAGAGTAGTTTCTCGTATTAATATTTTGAAAAAAAGGAGAATGACAGCACTTTTTTTTTTAACTCAGAGATGGCAAATCCAAGATGATCGATGGAAACAGCTCTACTACTGTATTTTCTCACTTTTACCAAGTAGACACATTGAAAGCAAATAAAAGAAGCACTAGACATGATTCATACCCTATTTATCCCCAACCACGAATGATTGAAAGAGGAATTTTACTGATGGAAGTTTTCATACATTTCGTAAAATAAAGGAAATAAAAAAAAAAAAAAATAAATAGTGAGCATAGAAAATGGATGGACGAGGGGATGGGAAACTCGTTATTCTTTTTTTATTTTGCCTTATGTAAACCCTAAATTTTCTATACTACTACTACAGTAGTATCATTTTCTAAAAATCGCAAGAACTAATAATTGAAACTAATCAAATCTTCAGATTTTGGAAATGTGGTCATCAACATTAAATAATAACAATATGTCATCTTGTAATACATGGTTACAGGATTATTCTATTAATATTAATACGCCAGAATACTAAGTGTTTGAACTGAATTCCAACTTGCTTGCTAAACTGCATAAATGATGACGATAGTATACAAGACAAATTTCATTAACTTTTAATTTATCACACAAGCAGGTAGTTTAATTATGTAAAATTGGCTAACCATATAGCCATATGCTACATCAATAATTTAGAGTATCTTTATATTATTCTATTCTGAATTAATCTATAAACTAAACATGTCAGTAAACATAGGAGAAAGCTCTCAGACCTAGAATTCTTCTAATAATACAGTTAATTAAGAGAAGTAAAGTACGTCATCCTTCAAATGCGGTCTAATCCATTAGCGGCAGTGCATTGAATATGACTTGAAAGCACTCTATTTGAGTTCCAGTGGTCATTAAACGTCTCCAATAGTTTTAAGAATTACACAAAGTTTCAAATTACATAATATGTTAATCATAATGTATACATATTTTTTTAAATCAACACTTAATTGTTCTCTCTCCACAATCAAATCACAACTATAAAAATGATTTGTATGTTACTACAAAATGAGCAAGTCAATTTAAAAATTATATTTTTATGATTTTGGTCATTTTCAAGGGACAGTACAGTACATCTTTAAAGTAAGATCAATATATAAAAATAAGTGACGAAATTCTTAGAAAAACATAATTTATATAATGATCATACAGTATAGTATATACACTGTAGTTGGTACATTTTCATTTACAATCTAGATCCAGATGTTATAACATTATGGTAAATTATTATACAATGTTACCTTGTACAAATACTGTAGTTGTAATGCACATAATTTACTGTACATGATTTTTTGAATTGTACAGTACACTGAAACAGTTGTGAAAAAAATTGATTGCAATTTTAATTATTGACTTGATAACAGACGGACGATCAAGGTCAAATCAACGCTTACCGACCTACTGACCCACATCACATCCTTTTTCATTATAAGATGACATATTGAGCACCAATCATTACTGTACTTGATACTTGCACTATAGAAATTACAAGAATTTAAGCAATTCATTACATTTTCTCCTATATTTCATGCTTAGCATTCATAATTCCACCTTTATTTTTATGCTTTACAATACCTTTACCTTAGTTAACTTGAGCATAAAAATTATTGAATTAAAAAAATGTGTACCTTGTGTGAAAATAATAATTAATAAATAATGTAATTTCCTTTCGGACAATAAAGTTATCTTTATCTTGTACTTCAGTGACATCATTTTTTGCTTTAAAATTATGGGTAAACATTTTTTAAATATACTAAATGTTGAAAATTTGTGTTACTTCAAAATGAGCAAGTTAATTTCAAAAATGATTTTTTTATGATTTCTTTGGTATTTTGCATGGGACAATACATCCCGAATGTCAACATCTTTATTTAAACATTTTAAATAAGTACCTCACAATTTTAATTCATATATTACTACCTGTATATACAGTAAATATTCCCTAATGTTCTTTGCAATGTCTGTGTGTATTTATGTACTTTTATGTGCAATTATTTCTTTCCTGTAGCAATTTCCTAATAAAGAAATTTTTCTTGCATTTGATTCTGACCTAAGGCCTAACAAAATGTTATTATTAATGTGCATGTCTTCTATGGTATTAAAATATATATTAAAAAATAAAAAAATTGGAATTTTTTTTTTTTTGGAAAAAAATTATTTAAAAAATATGTTATAGTAAATAGTCAGTAGATGATATTGTTTGTATTATCTCAATCATGTTTTACTTGAATATCAATGTACTAGCAAACAACCGGGGGGTGATATTTGGCTTTATAGCAAAAATAAAAAAATAAAAAGCCTCCCTCCCTCATCACTTTTCCAGCATACAGGTAGATAGGGTGATAAACTAATAATTTTAATTTTAATTAATAATTTTTATAGGGCCTAATATGATTACAATTCCCTAACATATTCAATTGAAAGTTTTCTATCAATTTCAAAATGAAAAATATCAACGTGTTCTTTTCTTTTGGTTGAAATAAAATGACTGACCTCAAAACCTACCCCTAACTTGTGTGTTTCTTAGTGAACCTCATTTTTATTCAATCACAGGAAACTTGTTTATAAATGGTTATCATCAATATTACTCAAAGAAATCTATTTTGCTTGCATTTTATACAGGTGTCTTTTACACATGTCTTTCTACAAAGCTTTAACCCTCACATTTTAACATTCAAACTAACCTCACCTCTTTAAATTAAGTTTGACATCTTTCTAGCAAATACTAAACAAATTACAAGAAATAACTACAGTATCTACAATGCATACATTTTATGCTTTAACATTTTTTGATGTGGTAAAATAGGAGCATGAAATTTAACTAACTTCTTTGGCACGAGCATTGCACTGAACTATAATGATCAAATAATTTCATTTTCTACAGCACATTTCTAGTCCATCAGAAATCACAGTTTTTAGGAATATTATTGGATAATTATTATTCTGTGGAAACACAGCCAAACACAGCTTTCACTAATATCAGATCTCATAAAAATATATTTTTACAAACAACAGACAAATAAGTACCCTGTAGAGTAGTTATTGTGCTAATTATACATTCAGATCAGGTTACAAACTAACTAGTATTGTACTGTAAGTTGACATAAGTTGAAATATAAATTTATTGGTTGATTAGATACTGTATTTAGCATCTAAACAAAAAGATTTTTCATGTGTCAGTATCCATTTTCATTGAATTCAATATGCTGTAGTCTAAGTATAGCTAAATATCATAACAACATTTTGGATTTACTGTACATTACACTATATCGCAAAAAGTTAAATGTTGATAGACAATTAACATATGGCAAAGACTGTCAAAGCAGTCGCTCCTAGAATAAATAAAATAGACTTTTAGTTATTACTATTAATCATATGGGTTACTGTAAACAGCAAAACGAAAGCTATAAAATGGTTAATATACTGTAAGCATTTAAATCCGACATTTTGTTATGATGCAATATACAGTAGGAGTTTAAACATACAGCTGTTTAAAGAGCAGTACAGTATTTGAGAAATCAGCTTTCAAAGTTTAGGATTTCTGCCATTTCTCAGCCAGAAACTATCATCCAATTTAAAAAAAAATGTTGTTTCAGAGTCAGAAATGAGGAAAATAACAACATAGCATGATGTATAGATACAACATAGTACGATGTATAAAATTTTGACATCACAACATCAGGGGTTCCAACTTGGAAGAACCCATTTCCGGGAGATTTGTTTAAATGACATTAGGGATGCTACTATGTCCACACCAGACCCACCATGATTGGGGCTGAGGTGATGACATTTTCGAGTTAGGTACCTTTAGAAGCCCAGAAATGGCACTGTCAGACTGCAAAAAATAATCGGCAACCAAAGTTTAGGCCTAAATAAAACCAAAAGATTTGTTTTTTAATGAATTTGCGGGAGATTTTTGCCGTTTGCGGGAGTATGGGACACCATACCGATTTTCGGGAGACTCCCGGGAATTCCGAGAAAATTGGGACCTCTGCAACATGTTTTGGCCACTATCTCCGAAAACATAATTTGCAAGTAGTGACTGGTTGGGCTTGTCTTCGCCACATATTCTTGGCTTCTGGACGGGTAACCCTCTTAAAAATATAGTTTTAAATAAATAAACAAACATAAAGCAAGGCTCCATCAAGTCAAAAATAGGTCTTCAGAATTTTGTTGAAAAAGGTGATTAAATCAACATGGGTGATGTGCTCAGGGATGCTGTTTCAGAGATGCAACACAAAGAAAATGGTATGATAATGATAAGGTGCAAGGGCATAGCAGAGTTTGCAATGAGGATAGCTACAACACTGAGACAGTTGATGCAAGGGTGTAGCCTGGGAGGGGGGAGGGGTTGCAGCAAATTATTTCCACTCAGTTAAAATATACAAGTGAATTAAATTTTCAATAATATAGCATTTAGTTCAGCATTCTCAATGTTTGCAATCTCCCCACCGCCATCCCCCACCCTGAGGAAGGAAACCGGCCTTCGCCCCTGTGATGCAAAGAGACCAAAATAATGATGTGTAGATGTCGAGGTTGATTGGTTTGGTAGCCAATGAATTTCTTTGGGATAGGGATTGTGTGGGTGTTGTGTGAACAAGTACTGTATGACTTCTGTGTCCTGAAAACATTGTAAACCTCAGACTGATCTGAAGCCCTGTCCAGACTATCAAATCTTATTTGACAAAAACATGTGACACACCTAAATATGGTCATGATGACATCAAATCATGACAATATATAGGCACATCATGACTATATATGGGCACATCATGACTATATATGGGCATACAACAATTGTTTGTAAAATAAAATGCGATAGCTTGCAGTGCTTTAGCCAAAGATAACTATAACCTACAGAAGTCAAGCATCTACTGGGCATCCTTGCTGGGAGAGACAATGCATAAACAATTGAGCACACATCCTTTCCAGGTATTTTTACATAGGTTCTGTCAACAATCCCTAAACTATGGTGGGATGTGCGGTATTACTGTATGTTTTTAATTTGACACTTAAATTGCAAGGGAGAGTAGAAAATGACTTGGCAATTCCTGACTTCCTTTAATGACATAAAATGTCCCAAATAAGGACCGAGTTTAGTAAAGTTGGAAGTTTGAAAAGCAAAAAGGCAAAGGAAATCAGAGACTTATTGTTTTTTACTGGTCGATTTTGAGAATGCACATTACATTATTGATGCAACCAGAGGGATAAGTAATGGCTGGGGGATTCCCCATACATTGTTTTGGTCAATAACTGGTAAGAATTTGGAGGATGAATAACCTACCCTCGGAAGCTTTAATCAGTTTAACTTCCTATCAGGATTACTACACAACCAATAGGCTCATAATAAAGGTCAAGAAATGGAGCTGTTTTTGAAAAATGACACAGAGCGTACACCCTATGTTAACTACAGTATATTTGCTAGGGTGAAATTGGCGAGGTTTGCACTGTTGTGTCCACAGAGTGAGCACATAATACAGTGGTAACCATATACCTCCATAGTAATAACAGTGTTTTGACTGCGGACACTGCAGAATAGTGTTCACACTGTAAACACACTGTTACAATTATTTTGTTCACACTGTGTCCACTGGGTGCAAACCTCTAATTCCACCCTAGTCAATAAATCGACTACATTAAATAAAGACTATAATGTTGGTGGTGGTTTTATAAAGTGAGATACTTACCTGGACACACCATCAACTATAATTCCCCTATAAAACAAATAATACTAACATGGTCTATGAGAAAATCCTCCGCCTTATGTAATATAATAACACTCGCACGGAAATGAAGGGACAGAGTGTTTGAAAGATAGCATAGGAAATGGACTAGTCTATTATTTATTAGGGGGATTTTGTAAATTTGATTCATAATAACAAAAACAGAAAATGTTTAATCACATTTTTAATGTACTTACCATGTGTTTATTTTTTTTATATTTACTTTTTTTATTTTAATTTAATAATTAATCTGAATACAAAAAACAATATTCAATTAAATGATAAAGACACAATTTCACTTCCTAATATAGAATGATAGCAAATATTAGTGTAATGACCATGATTAAATTAAAAATTATTTCTGCAGTCCTGTTGGGGACCCAAGCACTTTGAAACCCACCACCTTTTTGTGCTATTATATTTATTTATTTATTTTATATCAAGGACTAAGTAGCAAAATCAGCCTTCAGTAAATTACAAAATAAGTATTATTTCTTTTTATTCCATTGCTTCTACAAGCAGTAGTTGGATTTATATATACTATAGAAGAGTGTTGTTTTAGTTATAACATTTGCAGAAAACCAAAAATATAGGAGGTGCTTTAAACCACAAACACATGGGTGTAACTAGGATTTTTGGAACATGGGCCAAACATGAAAATGGTGCCCCTTTCCAGTGCTCCAAAATAAAAACTAATAATACATAAAATCAAATTTGATAATCAATAAGAAGATATCAATAATTACAATGATAAAATCAAAACAATAATAATAACAGCAATAATATAATATTACAGTAATAACAGCAATGGTAACAATAAGCAATTATAGTCAGGTTTTGAATAAGAAATAGAAGCCGAAGGAGCCATTATTTGTTGAAAAAATGCCACAAGCCAGAAGGGCTAAAGGCAATTTTTTAAGGAAATAATCGCTCCTAAGGACAGGCCTGGAAAAAAAATATTTGTGCCTCCAACCATGAAAATTGTCTCAATAAATGTCCTCTAGCACCAAATGTTATCTGAACACTATATAGCCCAACACTTTATTTTAAAAAATTTTTCCCCCAAAAATGCTGTCGGCCGCATACTTTTCCAGCCCTGCCTATATAGGCTTCTACAGTATTTCCTATAGCAGGGTTCTAAACTATATTGCAGTAGGCCCCAAAATTGTTCACTGAATAAATTTCAAGGGCCAGAGGTGTACTATGACACATATTACCATCCGAGCACCGGAGGTGCAAGCCGGGGGAGAAATTGGGAGGGGGTTGTTCCATTTCCCGAATTAGACATTTTTTTAAAACAATAAGTTGTTAGACATTCATACAGGGCATACAGTATCAAAAAATGGATCATCAGTAATACAGTAGGCCTATTTCTTTGCTGTTTTCAGCGATAGCTCTTCTGATTTTATTCATTAAATTGCTACAATGTGTGCCAATATATAGGCCTAGTCAGCAAATAGAATGCAAAATTATTAAGGTTAGAAACATAGGCCCAAGCCTAACGGAAAATATTATTTTCGGATTGTTCTCGTGGGTCGCATAACATGCACTCGCGGGCCGCAGATGGCCCACAGGCCACCAGTTGAGAACCCCTGTCCTATAGTGTACAATATTATTGGGGTCTATAATTGCTTTATAAGACAGTTGTGAAGCCCATATGGCCCTTTAATCAAACTGCTGGTTGTAGAGTGGCTGCTATATATTCATAAATCAAACGGCTGGTTGCTGTGGTGGTGGCTCAGTGATTACGTACTGTACATGTGCATTAGCTGCACCTATTAGAATGATTTGTTAGTAGTACATGCACTAACACTCTTCGCACAGAGCTCTTCGTGATACAAACAAGATGAATAAATTGATTGATTGTGGTAAATGAAGTTTATTAAGTAGACCTAACCTCCTTGTAGACATTTGTTACATAGATTAAACTGTATCGTAAACATTATTATGAATTATTTCAGCTCAGTGTTGCCTTACTTTTTCAGTTCTTTTATACAGTAAGTCCATCAACTTGTTATCTCATAACCATTACAGTATGCCTTTCTAGGCCTTGCCTAGGACGGGCTAGGCTTCATTCGTGTTAACCAGCGCGATATAGCGAGATTTGTTAGGTTTGCTGTGTGCATTCATAGCTTGGCCAAGCAAAAATATATTCCATCGTGATGAATTATGGTAAAATCACCCCAGCTTTGAGCTTTTCGCACACGCAAAAAATCTGATTCACTATAGAGTTCAGTAGGGGATAGGGAAATTCAGTTCAAGTGAAAGTGATGACGTCACCACTGACTTAGCGTGTAATAAAACTTATGCCAATGACAACAACAAAAATACTAATAACAATAAAATAATAACAATATTCTAAGAGAATTCTATAAATATAGACATATCCCTTTTTTGTGTTATCCTTGGGGAAATGTAACACTATATTTATTAGAAAAACTGATAATTTTTCAATAATTTCGCAAATGATCCAGAGATGACATTTACGAGGATTATAATTTATATTGTAAAGTGATGTGGTTAGTTGATGGAATTTGAAATGTCAATTTTTTTTTTAGATTCGTACATATGCAGTTTACAGTTAAATACATACGGTAATTGTATAATTTTATTTCAACATTGTACACTATTCGAATAAACAAACTACATTAACAGCCAGTGGGTAATGACATTAACATAATGTTGCTACCAAAATAAATGGTTTGTTATATAACAGCATGTTGTAAGTTCTGACCATGTGTTCTATATTGGGATAGTCAGTACTAATAACAGCAGTATGTTAAATAGTTTACAGCAAAATATGTTTATTATAATATTATTGTCTCTGGCATCAGGGTTTGAATTTAATGACTGCTCTAGACTTATAAATTATATTTGACAAAATGTGACATGCCTAAATATGGTCATGACATCATACCATTGACCATATATAGGCACATCATGACTATATATGGGCATTACAACAGTTTTTTTGTCAAATAGAACATTATATTGTGGACAGTGCTTAAGACCCTCCAAATTCTAACATCAACAGTCACTGGTTACTGATATTATTATTGACATAACTTGTACTACTGTACACATATATTGTATGTCATTCATATCAACTTCTCTGTTGAGAATAGTCAATAATAATAATTAATAGAATGTTTAGCAGTTTATTAGAAAAATATGTTTATTATTATATAATACTTTACAATGAAGATTTGTAGACCCTCAGATTATGGTATACCATCCGCCTGCACTACCAGCTTAGTATGCTTAGCCAAAAGCTGGTATTTTATTCCGTTAGATTTTCCAATAGAGAAAACGTTTTTCACATGGTATTGCATGTATATATTTAGATAAATTTTGGATAAATCACAAGATATTAAACTTGCATAGAAACCCTTCATCATTAGTAGTATACAGTACACCTACTGATTACAGGCAGTGCACTTTTTGGCTGCACTTTGCCAGCTGGCTTTGTGTTCTACATCCACTTACTTCCTGCACCGGCAAAGCCAGCCCATAGTGCCTCAGTCAAGATTTTAGAAAAGAACATTACCGACTTAAAGCTGTCCACGGTGCCTGCAGTGCCCGCAATGTAAAAAAAAAATTGTAAAACGTGAAGTACTGTACACCAAGGTTATCAATCGTTTAAGACTACGAACATGATGTTTCTAAATAAAGTAAGCAATAAACAATTCAGGGAGACTGCCCACTAAAATACAATACAAACTGATGCAGGAAATTGTTCCATTATGTAGTTAAAAATTTCAACACTTAGATAAATAATTAAGTATGTACATGATGTATATAAAGATGTGTTTCATATGATCTGTAAATAAGTTTTATGTTATATTTTTATATATTAATTTTGTTTTTTGTTTTTTTTCTGATATTTTTCATTCTATGTATTTTTATATTCTGTAATATAATTTCAGACTTGTTCTGCTTTTTTATACCTGAATAAAATTTAAAAAAATAAAAATATTACTCTATATGTGTAATGCTTTTTGCACAAAGACAAATGATTTTTATGCATAAATATGGTTGTACGTTAATAACAATAAGCATATCTTCTTACTTTATCTAATTTTGGTTACACTCAATCTTAAACAAATTCCTAATTCTGATTTTATTTTTTGTATGAATTAGATTAAGACAAAACCTTGATTAAGAATCGTAAAACTGATGTTAAAGATTAAAGGTAATTCATTTATATTGCGCAAAATACGAGTCTCTATGCGCAGATCAAGTGAGCAGATGTAACTAGAAAATAGAAAAAAAAAAGAAAACCCAAGCCAGCACCCAAACCGCAGTATGGGGATAAACCCTCGTCGCTGAGCAGGGATCTATCAGAATGTACCCTGTCCTCACCAGTTGAGTCTCGGCCATCCCAGGACTCAGGCGCCTCCTATCCTGAATGAACTACAAAAAAGCTAGCTGGCAAGGGATGGAAAAAGGGAAATCAAAGGGAACAAAATAAGTGTAATTTGTATATTTTTACAATACTTTATTTTAAAGAATGAAAAATGATGTCAAATTATTGAAATGCAATAGACATGCCACCTTGACTTCTGATGATTGGGAGGGTGACACACCTCACAGAACCTCCCCTAAATGATACGAAGTTACTTTGCCTCTTCCTCTCCAACACCCCTCTCCCCAAACATTTTCTTTGCTCCTGCCTATCCCCCATTTAATCAACCCTGGTACTGCCACAGAACTAGATACCCATTTATGTTCATTGTCCTTATGGTTGAGTATCTTAATCACAAACACAGTAATGTTCTAAACTTCTGTCAACACTATCAACTGTTGTATGCCCATATATGGTCATGACGTGATGTCATCATGACTATATTTAGGCATGTCACAAGCATTTGTCCAATAAAATTTGTGTCTGGACAGAGCTTAATCTCTTTATTTGTCGAACAGTATTCTGTTCATGGATAATTGTTTGCCTTTGCATTATTCATTATTCTATTATATTTACTTATGGTAAAACCATAAAATGAATAGACTCTACTGAATTGTTAACACTGCTGTGAGGGCTTTAAACGACACATGTTACTTACTGCACGCTACAAAATGTAGCTTCCCACAAGACTCACAAGCAAGTAGACCAACTGAATGCAGTACTGTATGTTCACACATACAGTACCCTCATAATTTTAGTGAAAATTCCTAATAATAATGTTTCTATTTGCAAGGCTGAGTGCAATAATGATCTATCATAAATTGTATGCAGTGTTAATGGATCAGTGAGACAACAGATCTGCTTACGAACTAATTGTATGTTCAGCCAATAAATTGACTGATCAGAACATGAGTACTTTTATCTGTGAATATATTTATATTTATATTTACTTTGCGAACGTAAACATTTGAAGAGTGGTGCGTTCAACAGCTTGATTTACAAGTAAAGTAAACAATAAAAAACAAATTAAGAAGCAAACATCTACACTAAGCACTGACAAAATAGGCAGGTATACATACTGTAGGCTAGGCTAAACTGTAGGCTTAGATACAATATTGAAATATAATTTTTTTTTAAATCACTTAAACAATACCAATGAAAATTAACTAAGGAAAAAGATGGGAAGGAACGGAGTAACTGTACACTTTTATGCAGATATACTGAACACAAACATATCAATACGACTACAGTACACAGCACTGTATGTATGTTTGTAAGGGGTGGCTCACAACCATCAACATTCTTCTCACAAGTGCACAAATATGCTGGGGATAGTAAAATCTGTATTACGCCTGTCTCTTATACACATCTAGATGTGTATAAGAGACAGGAGTTCAGTAGGGGATAGGGAAATTCAGTTCAAGTCAAATTTGTACACTTTTTTGTATTTAGAATAAATAGATAAAATAATTCCTCGTATGTCTAGTACTTGGTGAGTGGTGGTGAAATAGCTTAGTAAAACGAAACTAAATCAGGATAAATCACTTGCAATCATTCATTAGAAAGCTAATAGAGTAGCTGGATTTTATTCATGTTAATACCGATAGTCCACTCTGACATTTACAGTAATTAACATAGTTACCTAGATAATCTCCACAGTAAAACAATTTACTTCCATTCTGAGTGCACTTGCTGATTCATATAAAACACTTAAGCTAACATTTTATTTGCCAAATTTTACGGTCAGCCGAATTGGCTGAGGAAGTGGTTGTTCAAGCGGCATGCTTGACCATTGCTTTGGAAGTGGAACAAGATTTCTCTGATAAAAACTTAAAGCTGATAGTCCAGTGTATAAATTTCGCTTATATACACTATGCTTTAAAGATCTTGTATCACTGGCGAATGTGAACACATGTTTGTAGGACTATGTAAGTTCTGTCCACACTATTACAGTAACAAATTTATGTGACAAATGTTTGTGATGTGCCCATATATGACCATGATGTCATATTATTCCCAAATATAGGCATATCACAGTTATTTGTCACAATCATACAATTTGAAAGTGGGGATATACAGGGCGTATCCGCATAATACGGTATGGGTGCTCGTTGGCTTGAACTTTCATATTTATGTTTTTTATTCTCTCACATTTCCAATCATCTCTACACTTGTTTTTACAGCGCATACACTTTTTGTGTTTTGCGCATTATAAATTTAAAACCATTAACCATTAACTGTAGTAAAGTGCCTCTACGTCGGCTACAGTCTAATAATAGCCAGACTATGCTTGTACCATACACAAATTTATCATAACAACACAATAAGCGAATTATGGGTTTTCTCATACATTTACCTACTGTAATACTTGATCAATAAAATAAAATTCATTATTTGAATTGTTTACCTTACAAGTACCTCATAAGTGTACAGCAGCTTTCAAATAAAAATCGTTGACATTAATGTTACATAATGGATGTCGTAATTTACAAGTACAACACATTTCGTGCATCATTTTCATGGCTCATTACTGTTGTTCGATGAAAAGCTTGCTCTTGCCACCCACCAATACATCAAACCTAGTAAAAATTGGCTACTGGACTCTGCAGACCCTCAGGCCACTTTTTTAACATTATAATAAATTCTACATGCAACATTTCCCATTTAAGTATGAATATAATTATAACTAACATCCTAGAGATGTTGAACTTGAATCCTTTGTTATTAAAATATGGGCAATATATAGTAGTAGTGTAATGTACAA
Organism: Anneissia japonica; assembly: GCF_011630105.1. NCBI lineage: Eukaryota > Metazoa > Echinodermata > Crinoidea > Comatulida > Comatulidae > Anneissia > Anneissia japonica. The sequence continues at coordinate 764,662 of NW_022726160.1, forward strand.
TTTTTTTTTATAGTTGCTTAGTGATCAATGCCTCAAGTGCATAAAACATACTCAGCAGGGTTGTACAATAGCTACCGTACAGCATACAGTAGAAAATAGGCTCCCAGTGGGAGCGTGTGTCTACTGCCTTCTTTAGCTGCTGTAGTGATTTTTTTAATGTTGTTGTTAATTCAATTGATAACTTACTGTGGGACAGGTACATCATCTAGTACAGGTATGGCATTATATTCCGTAGACTTGCTTTTCATTTTTATCTTTACAGTAGCTCATGACTCACCCCATCATTCTTCCATGACCTCTACTAGATTTATGAATGAAATTATGGATGATATTTGGGCATGTTTTATATCAGGGGGCAGATTTATCAAACTAGCAATCAGCTTAAATTCGTCTTACGTTCATTTTTTTTTGCTTAAGTCAGATTTATCAATATTGCGTTAGCTGAAAAATGGCTTAAAATTAAAAAGTCTACTGTACGCATGCGTCATCTAAGACGATTTTTTAACTTAGATTTTGCTAAAATGGTTTGATAAATCAGCTTAGGATATTTGAAGGGACATCTTAACTTTTTTGACTTAAGATATTTGCTAAGCTGAGATTGATAAATCGACGGCCAGGAAACATCAGTTCAAAGCTTTCGTTAATGCTCGTCAATACAAGTTATTATTCTCATCATTTTATGGAAGATAAAATTGAAATTCGATTTGACAACTTCTGTTAAAGAACTACCTACATGTAAAAACAAACAAAAATGTTTAATACCACCAGGCAAGTAGATAAGTTTAAATAATTTTAAGTCATCCAAAGAGAATCTTAGTGTTTTAGAAATATGTTACAGTTTGTTATAAATATTTTTAAACAATAACTTCACTGTTGTTTTACTCGTTTTATATATAACATTTTAGTAATTTTATGTTTTACTGAACATTTTCTATGTCCTTGTGATTAGTGGACACACCATTTTGTCTAACGTGTGCCTGTTTTAAAAGAGAAGTTCCAATAAATATCATTCTAGAATTAACTGACAGACTATGACCTAGTCTCTACTGCCCACCCACCCCACCCCCCGAGGGGCAGCAGCCACAAAAGCTAAAGATGGATGGTATTTTAAGGGAGAGGGGTGCTGAGCAGGACTTAAATTCCCATCGGACAGACAAAGTCCCACAGAAACCTTGTTTAATATAATTTAGTTCTTAAAAATCTCAAAAAGAAAGGAAAAAAAATCGCCAAAAATATTACTTTTTTTAAATTTATAGAACAACAATCTACTGTAGGTCTACTTATATTACATTGTTGATGTTCTAGGGCTCAGGCCTAGCTCTCAGTTAATTCAATATTCAAAGGTTTATTCACTTGAGTACACATAATAATTCACAGTAGTTTAAATACAAAAACAAACATTATACAATAGAATAGCAGGTAGCAGGCCTAGATAAAAAAAAACAAAAAAAAACTGAGCTTGCACAGTTAAGGTCTTCCAATAGTATAATAAATATAAATAAAAGTACTGAAAAAGGTTAATAATATTTATTAATAAAGCAACACTTATATAGAGTACTGTACAACAGTCATGTTGTCACAACACCAGGTGGCGCTCTTTGTTCTCAACCCGACGCTGGTTACCGTTCAGTATGCCTGAATGACTTCATAATCTTAATGGTTTAGAATAGGTTTTCTGGAATAGACATCTTAAAAACAAATAATTTACCATCAAAATGTACTAAAAACACAAAAGCTCGCATTATATTTAGTTATCGAACACACATTTAATCATCAATTAAAATTTACAAAGAAAAACTAAGATACAACATCTTACTAAATACGTTAGAAATTGGGATCAATGGTTTGTCAGCGGAGAAAATGGAACGTATTTTGTCGCCGATAGCAACGGAGTAGTATCACATGGTATCATGATGTAAAACTACTCTGTATCGCTATTTCTTTAAAATCAGAGCTCTTAAATTAAATTTTGAGAGATATAAATTATCATACATACATATTGCTTCATTTATTTGGTATTTTATGAACAGCCCAAGTTCTGTAGGTCTACTATACTGTACATAAAACTTGTTTTATGTACAGCAGTAGATAAACCAATAACATGCCTTCTTAAAATTTGGGGATTTTGTAAATGGATGGTCTAGGCCACATCAGCCCCACCCTGGTTGGAGCTGTTTTCACATACAGTATTAATTTGAAATTAATGGTCATACATTTGTTTACACTTTACCAGCAAGCCCGTATTAGCACACATCACACATGTCTATACAAAAAACAGTTACACAAGGTTTTCTATCATTGTGTCCTTGACCTTTGACTCTGACCCTTCAAAATTTAGCTACTTCCAGATCTTTGGAGGAACAATGTGGCCAAGTTTGACAAATTTCTGATCTTCGGTGATGGAACATTGTGACTAAGTTTGTGATTAATTAAAACTTTGGGCTGTAGACAAATAAATAAAAAAAATAGTTTTTCGTTGATTGTAACCTTGACCTTTGACCCTGATGCTTCAAAATTTAATCAGCTCTAGATCTTAGGTAAAGGAACATTGTGGCCAAGTTGAACGAATTTCTGATGAAAACTATGGCCTGCAGACTGTTCACAAGAAATATGTCGACAAATAAATAAATAAATAAATAAATAAACAGGGGAAAAAACATAACCTCTTGCCAAACTTCGTTGGTGGAGGTAATGAGATCTTTGTTCATGGAACATTGTGACCAAGTTTGACAAGTTTGTGATCAAAACTATGGGCTGTAGACAAATAAATAAATAGTTTTTTGTTGATTGTGGCCTTGACCTATGACCCTGACCCTTCAAAATTTAATCAGCTCTTGATCTTAGGTAAAGGAACATTGTGGCCAAGTTCGATGAATTTCTGATAAAAAACATGGGCTGTAGGCTGTTCACAACAAGTATGCCGACAGACAAATAAATAGCTAAATAAAAAACTAGGCGAAAACGTAACCTCCTGCAAACTTCTTTGGTGGAGGTAATTATGAATTTGTAGAGATTCTTATACATGCTTGCAGAAGTGTGGGAGGCTGTCCCGATTTCCGGGAGACTCCCGCAGGTTCCAGGAGACCCCTGGTAATTGAAAGAGAATTGCAAATATTTTAATGCAAATATTGATACTACATCTGCATCTTTATGGTTACTGTTGTACACATGCCAATTACCATAATTATGTATTACTAATTAGTGGGCTAATTTGCTAAAAGGGGTAATTCAAGTATTGTAACACATTTTTTGGCAAATATTGACACCCCCCCCCCCCATAACACTCTGTAACACTTTTCCAAACCCCCCTCTAAATGTTACGTAACTCTAGAACCACCACTCCTCACCCCCCTTTCCGAACATCAACAATTTTAATAAAATCAGATGAACAACATTAAGTATCAGGATAAATGTCCTACACTACAAATTTGTAGGATGTTTTGTTATTTTTTGATATGGTAGATGTAACTTCATTGTATATTGATTTCACAAATTCAACACAACTGTGTTACATTACAGTACATTGTATTACACTGATGTAATATGTTTCATTAGCAATATCATACAAGTTTGAATATTTAATATTTCTTCTCTTCCCATGAAAATTAATTTTGTTATGTAACACTTCAAGCAACACCCCCCCCCCATGTCACACACTGTAACATTTTCCACTATACCCGCCCCGCCAACATCCTCTGTGTTACATAATACTTGAATGACCCCAAATGACAAATGTCAATTTTTTTCCAGTTTGGTTTTGAACAAATCTATAAAATTAAAAGATGCGATTGTATGAATTCAATTTGAAATTTCTTTTCAGAAGAGGTATCTACTTCAGGCCCTATCCACAGAAAATAGGCCTAGATAGGCCTATACCTACAGCGACTCTATAATTGTATTTACTACTAGGCCTAGGCCTTCTATATTCTATAACCAGAGGCCATGTATATAAATTGTATAAACAGAAATTTAAACTTAATGTTAGGAAAAAGGCATTCGTTGTTCGAGTTACTGACGATTGGAACTCCCTTCCTAGTAATGTGGTAAATCAGAGTTCAGTAAATCTTTTTAAAG
>NW_022726160.1:768804-779480 GCF_011630105.1 Anneissia japonica
ACGCTGAGGAAGAGCACCGGACTGGCCTGCAACAAGGACGGATCTATGATTTTACGGGTGGGGGCGCTACCAGAGTTTCAGGTGATGGTTTGTTCCCGAATGTTGCGATTAAGTTTTAATTTAGGCCTACTAGGCTATTATTTCAGGGTTTTCTTTTATTTCTATGCTCTTGATAATATAGAAGATGAATTTCATTTATTCATCTATTTTCCCTATTTTTATGATTTTAGAAAACCTTTTATTCATTATATTATTACCACTACCCCAATGTTATAATGAAACCTGAAAGGATATCCTGTATATAATAAATATATTTAAATAGATTGATGTTTTATTCTGCTGATAATAGAATACATGATATTATTTGTCAGTAATTTGAAAGTTTTTTTATTGTAAACAATTTTTTGATACAGTGCTTGTATATTTATCAATAATGAATTATAAAAAGTATAAATTTGCTGATCAAAACACAGTTTTTGCGATTGTTGAATCTTTAAAATTGCTGTCTGTTTCGGCTACCCTAGAAAATAAATAAGTGATTGAACATTCGGACATCACAACATTCGCAATATCTATGTTATGGTTCGGGATTGTACGAGAACTGATTTGCCTTGGTCAACCCCTCCCCCCACCACCCCAACCAGCCCCTGGTATTCAGAGTATGAGTATAAATTTGTATAGCTTGTTGATCATGAATCGCGCAGAGCATCTCAAAATACCCTATTATAAGCACCATGGCTTCAGAGACAGAGAAGTTGAACGCTACTAGAGTTTTTCAGTGAAGTCACTCCAGGCACTAGACTTGCCACAAGTCTCTTATTTTTTATTATTTTTCTCATTCTGGACAGCGCCACCAACGAGAAAGTTAATTTAGAGACTAAGTGCAATAAAGAGTAAAAACCTAAAATTAGGGCCTGGAACCCAGGCTATCCAGGCACGTGGAATTAGCAGTTACGAAAACGATAACGAATATGGTTATGTCATCACCTTTTTAGTCAACCTTTCCCCTACAGTAGCTTATCTGTCAGATTAGGCAATTCATGTTGTTTGAATCAAGGATATCATACTGTATTGAGCTCGTACAGCATATTGTCAATAATGTTTTAGGCATGAATGACGACAATGATAATGACGTATTCGTTATCGTTTTCGTAAGGTTGCAAAATCTCCCTGAGATTGATTATTGGTCTGACCAACGAGAATTCCACTGTTTGCGCCGACACTGGTGTTCCCCCATTTCCGAAATTTCGATTTTTTTTTTAAAGTATGTCCTCACAGGGCCGCACTATTCTTACCGAGTTTACTCATGAAGTGGTGCACAACTACCCGGTTTGACAAGATAAGATAGGATTAACTTTATTGTCCAATATAAAAAATGTAAATTTGTTTCCTCTTTGGCAATATAAGACATATAAACACATAAAAGTGAATAAAAACACGTGAAAGTACAAGATGACACGTGAATTACAATGGTGTGCCTGAACGCAAAAATCCATTTGTCCTGTTGCAGTTCCAGCGCTGAAGTTGTTTGCGTTTCAAAATTGCAGTGTGTTTTAAGTGATTCCGTGCACGTGCGTTTTAAAGGCCTTTTTTGCTGGATTCACCACACCGCACAACCGGCTGAAATCAAAACAGATGAATCGCCGCTCCATGAAGCGATTAAAATTATTGAAGCGCATGTGGTTACGGACACGCAACACAACCGCACTAAAACCGGTTTTCAACTAGGCGAATTTATTCGCGAGAATCGAAAGCGTATAAATTCGTCTAGTGGAAAACCAGCTTAATGGAATAACTCTCGTTTAAAACAGTTATATTGAAATAAATGGGACCTCACCGCAAGCGGAGCCTCAATCGCAACCGTACAAATGGTTCCTAGCTTAATTCTTTAACACTGACAAAATCACGCAATTTGTATATTATTTTGTGTGAAAAATATAGTGTATTTATTGCAAAATGGTAGAAAATTATATTGATGTTCTAAGATTTTTTTTATTGTCCATAAAGCCGGTTTTCCACTAGGCAAATTTATTCGCGCGAATAGAAGGCGTCGGCTCGGTTCCTGAGCTCTGATTGGTTGCGCACATTTTTTGCTTCGCAAAAAGTAGAGAGAGTTTGAACTACCAATTTCGCTGAAGCGAAAACGCCGATAGAAATATGAATGCGCATGCACGACGCTTTCGATTCGCGCGAATAAATTCGCCTAGTAGAAAATCGGTTTAAGCCTGGGTAACTGCTTTGAGACTTCGTCCTCTGCTACCCAACTCCAACTCTCCTACAGTACTCCGATGAGAGATATCAGCCACCCACCAAGTCACCTCAGCTCCACTATGGGTATTCTACCGATTTATGTTAAAAAAGACATTGTTGCGTGCTGTAACTGTGGTGGTGGACCATTCTTATAATTCGACCCTATTTCTACCCCTTCTGTTATACTCATAGGCCTACACCATAAAATACACCATAAAAGTCCTTAGGATTTTACCCACCAAAAGCATAGAAAGAACAAGACCCATTGCAATAACATATGATAACTTGATATAGGGTAGGCTCAGAGAAGCAATAAGGCTTAACAATGCTTGATCTTAGAAGTTAGAATTATGCTTTTTTGAGTGAATAAACTTGTTTGTGCCGAAATGATAGAAAAAGTAATTGTTCTTCCGCATGAATTTAGATGCTTATGTTTTGGTGTCACTTACTGTTAAATAATTTAACTAATTAATATGCATATATCTTTAACTCATTAATATTCATTCATAAATCCAGCTACAACGGCGTAGAGTGTACAATTAACGTATGCATATTCATTGTTACCAGTCAGTAACAAAGAATAGTTATTTACCGAGAAGAAAGGTATTGGCCAAGGAAAATAAGAGAATCTATGGAAATTCGGACCAGGCACCCCACTCTCAATCGTGACCGTGGATACGAGCTACCGGCAGTACTGGAGGAGGTGTTGTCACATGATCATTCAAATTCTATTGCATGCTTGGATGACCATGCGATTATGTGATCTGTGTAAATACATCAGTTGCCCTGAAGAAGTTGCTGAGGTAGTAACAAAAGCTTGGAAGTAAGATATAAATTTTATTTAAAATATTTCCAATTACAAAAAATTATCCACTTGATACAAAGAATATCCCATTTTGCATTAACCGCATGTTTGCAAACACACACAGTATACTGGAAATGATGAGATCTCAGTAAAACTATTAAAACAGGTGACTGAAACAATTATAGTATATTCCTTCACTAACTACAGTATCTAGTTAATTCACCACTCACAACAGGATTTTCCCAGATAATTGGAAAAAGCAAAGACATGTCTCATGTTTAAAGGTGGAGATCAAACAAACCCATCTAACTATAGGACAATTTAAGTACTTTCTATCCTCGCCAAGATAATAGAAAGAGCTGTTTTTGATCAGGTGTACCCCCACTTCAAAAAGTTGATAATACAGTAATAAAGAGCTGTTTTTGATCAGGTGTACCCTCACTTCAACAAGTTGATATATAAAAACCAACCAGAATTCTCAACGTTAAATTAAATTAACATTAAATTATTATTATAATATAAGCACATTAAATTATTCTCATACATTTGTTTTTAATCTGCTTGAATACATTAATCAAACATATTGATTAGTGTATTAAAATACTGCAGATATCATCTTTGGAGCTATTAAGGAGCATTTCAATATAATTTTAATAGTTGAATATTTTAACATTGTTTTTTCCATTGTTTGCTACAGCTACTCTTCTTGGTCTTTCGGAGATTACTGTGATTCCTAGTGGGATATATAATCCATCATATTCACAATCTATTCGTTTTATGAAGACACCATTTTTATCAAATAATTGTAATTTATCATTACTTGATACTAATATATTCTCATCCATATCCATGGTTACACAATGAGGTCCCCAAACTTTGCCATCTCCTTTACCACTATCTACGAGTATTCTCATAAACTTACCACTTGCATCAAACATTTGTATTCTGCGATTTCCAAAGTCAGCAACAATCACATGACCCTCCATAGTTAAAGTGACAGATTGTGGTATCTTCATTTGGCCTAATTCACCTCCTTCTGAACCTACCTTACCCAGCAGCCTGCCATCATCAACATTGAATTTATACACACAGTGATAATTACGATCTGCTACATATAAGGCTCTAGTTTCCTTGTGTAATGTCAAACCTATTGGAAATTTCAAAATGCCTTTACCAAATGAGCGAATTTCCTGAAATTTATCATCACACATTACAACACATTTTGATAAGAAATCACTATATATCATGTGACCATCATTCATTTGATACATTCTATTCACTTCCACATCTTTTGGCATCTGTATCCTAGCAACAAATGAACCTGATTGGTTGAACTTCAATATATCTTTACTGTAGCTTGATACTAATATACATCCATCTCTATCTAACACTAAATCTGACACATTCTCTGTTTTATTATGTTCTTTGTAATCTAATATGTTACCAATAGTATGAACAAGTCCCAATGGTTCCACCTTGACTTTCACTGGAGATCCTTTGATGTGTGCAGCTCCAGCAGTTATCTTCATTTGCCAATCACCTTCCACATTGCATGTACCTGTTATTTTGTACTCTCCATTTCCATCATATTCTACCTTAGTTGGCGATACTCTATATGAGTATATTAGTGTTGCAGCTAATCTGCATGCATCACTCTCTTGTAAACTTGATACTTTTACTACAAATGTTTGTCCTTTTGTGACAGTAATTTCTTTATCATTATCAGCAACCTTGTACATCATGCTATCAGCAGTTGTTATTTTAAAAGTGCAATCTGTATTCATCAACTCATCAAAGTGTGCACACGGAGTATTTGGTGTAATTTGTATTTTTTGAAATAATTTATCAAAATCAGTTGCTAGGACCATGTCTTTGACAGCATTGATAACTGTCTTATGGAATCCAAGTGCATCTCGTTCTTCTGGTTTGTTCTTCATTGAATTCACTGTAGCCATTGTATTATTCATTTCAGTTCTCTTAGAATCAATATCTTTAAATTTACTATCAATGGCATCTTCTCTTTCTGTACGTATCTTTTCCAGATCCAAAATTAATTCTTTGCTTTTATCTTTATTTTCTTGAGTTTCAATGGCTTTCCTACTTAGCTTTAGTTGAGATTTAAATAATAATTTACTTTTAACCATGAATTCTAGTTTTACTGTTAATTCATTTTCAGTTTCCTGTGCTAATTTGACAACTTCATTGGCATCTCTGTTAAACTCTTCTATAGCAGTTAACATTGGAATCACTTCATGTAGATTTTGATGACATTGAATGATGTATCTACATTGCTCACATGCAGATCTGTTGCAAGTAGAGCAGTAATATTCTAGTGGGGTGTTGCAGTGAACTTGGCAATTGGTTGGTTGGCCATCTTGTCCCTTTATGTCTAGTGTATAAAGTGAATGATCCTTAGTTAAAGGTACTGCTTTGTGTTGTTTGATACAGTTGCCTCCACAAAGATACAGTTGACATGTTGAGCAGTGGTATGCTGGTTGGTTGTCACAGACACATTTAATTGGTTTTTGATCCTCAGTTTTCATGACATACTCTAATAGTTTACTAATCATTGTATTGGAAGCTAGATTTTTTAAATCTCCTTTTGTTATATCGTGTTCTTGTCCACATGTGGGGCATTTCATCTTTCCATGAGTTTCCACCCATTTCTGGATACACTGTAGACAATAGGTGTGCATGCAATTCAGTGTCTTTGGTTGTTGAAACCTGCTGAGACAGATGGCACACTCAAGATCTTTTTTATCCATAAACTGTAAGGCTTTTGATACAGACATCTGTAAAAACAATATAGATTTTTATTTCTTATTTCGTTTAAACCATATTAAATGAGGGTGACCTGTTCATTTCACCATTACTGGTGAGCTGATATTAGGGGCCTCAAGATAGATATTGGTACTGTATATGCATTTAATTAATAATAATGTGTACATATGAATGCTTATTTAGAATGTAATTATATCAATCTCTTACCTTGATTTTAACTATCGGAAATGAAGTTCCTGTTGTTACCTTATCAGTTAAATGTGGGCATTTTCTAATAACTTTATTTACCGGATGAAATGTTGATTAAATTTTGTATCAACAGGTTAAAGTCCAAAAGTAATTGGCACGAGAAACAACTCTACAATGAAAAACATACGTAAGTATTTTATTCATCACATTTGCAGTCAAGTTAAAACTGAATTGCATTGACATTTACTATAAGAGGTACAATAAAAGTACACAGAACAATCAAGTAGCAGTTAAAAACAAACAATAAAAAACACACAAAATAAAAAAAGAAAACACCAATTAGATAACAATTTTTTCTAAATCAATTAAATGCATGAATAAAATGTAACACAAAAAGGAAATTAAAGACTGCAATAACAAATTATTTTATCAAAATGGGAAAAAAAAATTATAGGTGATAAGATTATGTACAAACAATATAAAAAAATATGGCCAACATACTTACAAAAAAAAAATTTAGTGTGAAAACTCATTTCTGACATATACTGGTATAGTTCAGAAATCAATAATGTGATTTCCTTTACTTATTCACAGTGTTGGCACCAGAGAGTTGCAGACAAGGGGTCTGACATATCCGCTGGAGGGGGTCCAAAACAAGGGCCCAACAAAGCCTCGGTCTACGAATAAAAAACCCCTAGTAAGGTTCAGGGCAAATGGAAAAATTTATTAGATTATCACTCCCGCTGCGTCAAAAATTCGGGAAATATTGATGTGGGAATAAAAAAAAAATTTTTTGCCGCATCAATTAATATTTCAACAGCATAAAAATAACAATGCAATTTTGTGACTTCAAATACATTTTCTTTAAAAAACTATAAAATTAAACCAGTTTTTATACAATATTTACTATTACAGACAAAATATAAACAGTCCCTCCCTCATCATAAAAACAAAAGCGAAATAATCATTGTTCCGATTAAAAAAAAAAGCGCCTTCCCTCATCATTTTTTTTTTTTAAAGAGTGATAATCTAATAATTGTTTCTATGTGCCCTTACAGGGAGAGTTTTTAATGTCCAACGTGTGCTTTTAGACCACAATATTACAGTTTAGTTGGCAATCAAAATAATATTATTCGATAGGCAAATTATAATTTTTTTTTAAATTTAAAAAAAAAAAAAATTTTTACGCCGTCTGCTGATTGTCAATGGCAGGGTGAGTGGATTTTCATAGTAGTAGGCCTAGTGCAGTCGGTGCAGTGTGTGTTCCACTTTACATTTGAAAAATGATTTGGTTTTCTTAAATGAAGTACTGTAAATATATATTTTGTTGAATTGAATTGTACACCATATTTTGTGGAATGAATTTCTAATGCAGTAACCATAGAAAGTGTACAGCTAGCTCATGGAAAGCCTAGCCTGTGTTGTGAGTTGTTCAAAAAGGGCCAGACACAGACATGGAGGAAGTACCATGTGGAGGAAATACGACGATGTAGCTATGTGACGTGGCCTTTCCTAAAGATGACCTTGATTTTAGATAGCACATATTTTTCTATCAGTGATAAAAAAAATGTATCAATGCATAAGATGCCTAAACAACTGAACTTCAAATAGAAATCGAATGTTTAAATACTAGTAGCACACTAAACTCACTTAAATCTGGGAGTTGATCTTAGTTCAATTACTGCAAATATGGCGCACTATTGCCGATTGGGAATTCCCCTATCTATAATGCTCATTGACAAGTTTCTAAAAAAAAATCACTGTCAAACCAACTTAATAATTTTACTATAATTATAGATATTCGACTATTATTTCTGAATGTTTTCTTTATTTCATGACTGTTTTATAGTGGTTTTAAGATATTGAGTTTAACATTGAAGTTTATATACTATCTTTATCACATTTCATATATTTGTGTTAGGCTCGACCTGTCCAAAATATCAAATTTTATATGAATATAACAGACTTGCCCATATTTCAATAATATTAATATTGACATGTCCATATAAGGACACATCACACAAACTTGTCACATAAAATTTTATATTGTGTTTTTTTTTGTCACCTTGAAATTAAATGTTAAAGTGAATGATAATAAAATATAATTAATCAACATCTGAATTTGATAATAAATTATGTGGTCCCTGTTTGGGACTCCATTCACTGAAGATTCGCTCCTCCCCATACACAGAGAATTATGCGTACATGCCTGGTTGAGTTATCATTGATTCACATATTTTTTTCACTGAATATTGTGGTAAAAACTTAACTCTAAAATTTAAAAATATTATGTAGGCCTTACAAACTGGGTCTGTTTATATTCATGTATTAAACTGTTCTCGGTCATCCTCCTCACCCCTACTCCGGATCGTAACCAAAATTTATAATAATCATTTCTTAATTAGACTATGACGAACTATTATGGAAAGTTTCATTTATATTCATTGATAGATTTATTGAGATATTTTAGGTCTGCTAGGATAACTAAATTGTATCGTCACCAAAACATATAATTTCTTCCTTGTCACCTGGATAAACTTTCCCGAAAGTTTCATTGAGACAGTTGATCGATACGTTTTTAAAATATCCAGTGTGGTGTTTTTGCCTAACTCCCTTTAATTGGTCTTCACTGCATCGTCGACAGCGCACTCCAGACTGTAACATTTTACGCGGCACATCTTTTGTATATGGTCTATTCATAGAGAAAATAGTGTTCTATTTTCTCTGGTCTGTGTTTGGACATAGTTTGGAAAAGATTCAAGCATTTAAAGTGATTATAAATGTGTCGGTCATGAAAAAAAAAAAAAAAAAAAAAAACAGAACAAAATCAATGAATTTTCCTGCCACTGCTAGAAAAAGGCAATAATGATACTGCTAATGATGACGGATATGATGAAGATGATGATGATGAAGCATTTTGCATACCACACTCATTTTGGGTTTGTACACTCTTGTATTCATAATCACGTCACAGAGGGCTGACCCAAGTCATGTTTGAGTCAATCCTGTGTTTAATAATGATAATAATATTATTAATAATAATAATTTAAACGACAACGACAACGAGCACGACGAGGACGATGACAACAACAACAACAATAATAATAATTTATTTATTTTGAGATCGCTTCAAACACCGGCACACCACAGTGATGGTGTAGGTCTACACATATAAAGAATACAATCACATCAATCAATGAAATAATACCAATCAAAAGGGCATAGGCCTAGGCCTAGTACAATGTGGAGAAAAAGGGAACATAACAAAACAAAAAAGGTACATGGCTTGTTACCTGGGTGAGAATACAAACTACTATATCTGGTTTCAACATTATCCCATAGTGGCGGCGCCAGAGTGTGAAATCTGGAGGTGCAAGACGGTGAGGGGAAAGGTAAAATTTTAGGGCGCCGTATACTGGGGTGGCCGGAGGTGGGCGTGATTCGGCGTCGTTCAAAATATCCCGAATATGGTCCAGAGGGCGAAGCCCCGAAAAATATGACAATTTAGGGGTTCCAGAGGCTTATTTAATAGATTTTATAGGTGGATTGCCTACTAATATGTAGAAAATGTATATAATTTTTTCTCCGCAATGGTTTTCTTCTTTTTTGGGGGTGGGGGCGGGAAGTTACCATAAGAGGGATGTATACTCCACAAAACATAAAGGACAGGCTGGGCAGATCCGCCACTGCCCACAACCTTCTTGAGATGCCTCAGTGTTTAGATCCCTAAACACTTTTAACGTCCCTCTAATATGAGAACAGATTATCTTTCCTTCCTCTAATTCCATCTCATCTCATATTGATTTTCAAGTGTTTGGTATAATTGACCTTGATGTTTCTTCCTTTATTTCTCCTATTTGCCGTCACAAAATGATCTTCTCTTCGGCTCCTTTTGCTCACACTGTTTCTTCAATCTTCACTCTTCCCTAAGGCTGTAAACTCTGGTTTATTCTTCCTTCCGACATAACGGATCTTAATTGTTCTTTCAAAAACTTGAATCTGAACTTCCTCAACATTATGTTCACGCCTACATTTACTTTCAATTTCTGATATCGTAAATATTTTGTTAAAGATATTTTTGATAATTTATTGCATTTAAATTATTTATGTTTATTTATTATTTATTATATTTTTGTTAAAAGAGAGTCTTCAACAGTGATTCAGTTCTAGGCATTTGTATATTTTTAATGTTCATTCCTTGTCTTTGTATAATCATGGAGGAAATATATTATAATATATATATGAAATAAATATATTATATTTCCTCCATGGTATAATATACTGTTGCCGAAACTGAATAAACAAAATATAATCAAACCAAATAACTACAAATTGGGCATAAAATAAAATTCGGGATACATGGCAACCCAAAGAGTAACTGGTTCTTCTCTGTAGACACGTATGTCGTGCTCTGACATGACAGGGTGATATCTATGGAACGCCGTTACTGCCTTTGGTGCCTCTTTTCCGTTCGGCGCATTTGTTATTCGGCCCTTTTAACATTACGTTCGGTGCTTTCACATTACGTTCGGTGCTTTTTACATTACGTTCGGTGCTTTTTACATTACGTTCGGTGCTTTTTACATTACGTTCGGTACTTTTTACATTACGTTCGGAGCTTTGAACATTACGTTCGTTGCTTTTACACTGT
>NW_022726160.1:779672-790067 GCF_011630105.1 Anneissia japonica
GATGTGAATCGTACCCGATTGAACAGTGGAAATTCCTGTAGGATTTGGTTGTCGTTAATAACAAACAAACGCACGTTTGTATTATCTTGATTAATCCAATGAAACATATATTCTCTTTCTAAATATAGTAAGTTGTCCGTACCCACAGATTCTGATAAGTTATACTAGGACTCAGGAGTAGGCCTAGGCTCTAGGCCTACTAGACTACTACTACTAGGCCTACTCTAGGCCTCTTCTCTAGCCTAGGCCCCTACCCAAGGCCCTAGGCCTAGCCTACGCCCAGGCCTAGGCTAGCTACTGCCTGGCCTAGCTACTACCTACTACTAAGCTAGCCAATGCCTTGGCATATTCGTCTAAGAGACTAGACCTACCATAGAACGGTAGCTGGGCCTAGCTAGGCCTAGGAGGCCTATCATTGATCAAAACGTACAGTAGCAATGCCAATACTAAATAGGCCTAGGCCTATCACTCCTTGAAGTTACTCAAATCTAAACCAAATTAGGGCCCTAGGCCTAATATTCATTTGCTTAATTTTTTATAATAACTATATTAATCGTTAACATAACGATAGAGAAATTAAAGTCACTGAAAATTTGTTTTCTTTGGAGAATTATTATATAATATAATATAGCTGAGCCCGAGCGAGGGTGGCGCCATCTTTTTTGTTGTTACAGTGGAGCTACGTAACTGCAACGCGAGGAGATTTCATGCAAATCGGAAACTATCGCATGAGCCTAGCAAAACAGGTTAATTTCATGTTTTGAAAGCTAAACTTAAATGCCGTTTTTTTTTAATACATCGAAGGTACCTCAGACCTACTTATACAAACGCTTTTATTCTTTTCAGTCTATTGTGAGTTACAAAAACACATTTTTAGTCGGTAAATATTTCCAGTTGGCGATTTAGCCTGACCCTAGGTTGACGAAAAAAATTGGCCTTCGGAGGTATCATTTTAGTCGAGGTTCGCGTCATTTAGTTGTAGAGCTAGCCAAAGTTTGTTTTGAGAATACGAAATGACAATGTTTAGGTTTTAGCTCGAACTACAACTCAAGTTCGTTTTAAGAATGCTGGGGTAAGTCTTAAAAAATATTTTTCATGAATTGTTTCTCACAGTATAAATCATTCTCTTATGTCAGAATGCATGAAATTAATTATTTTATTTGTCAAATTTTACATATTTTAATTTTTCTTTGCGGGTCAATGCAGGTAAAAGGTCATTTGAATTTTCAGGTCATTGTGTATTAGAGCTACGTGACCAATGTGATTTGCAGTAAAAGTTTACAGTCAAGTTGTACACTATTTTGTAGCAGTTACAACAGTAACAGAAATACTTGGCAAAGAGTGACAGAAATCGCGTGGATGATACCTCAAAAACTAGCATTGAAAATCGCTAGGAAATTAGGTGCGCAGCATCGTAACTACTGCATAATACATTAGCTATATATAAGGATTAAGTTAAAGCCTAAATTTTGGCAAAATCTGCACAGAAATCGGCCCTTATTTTCCGAAATACACAGACGGATTTCTAGGCCTAATTTTTTCACCGAGGATCCCCGCTCAGGCCTCACTTTACAGTCTGGCATTGTGTGTTCGCATTGGAATTTTCTGATGAAAAAAGCAACTTCGTTTTGCTGTGCAACATTTATACAGTCCTGCCAAGGTTGTAAAAATAAGCATTGCAAGACACTTACACTCGACTACCATGACTGTGGCTGACTGGGGTTAATGATCTTACCATGACCTTTTAAGAAAGAGGCGAAGCCAGACACACCAAAGTGTTGTAGGTAATAATTGTTAATGTATTAGTATTTAAAAATTGTGCAGAAAACATGAAAATAGAAATTTTTCATGCAGTCTATTTCAGTTATGTTGCAGAATACAATTTTTTTTTTCAAGAGTATACTGTAAATTGAGTTTTTTTTTTTATCTTATAAAGTGACAACTATGTGTACTCTTTATGAATAGAGTATAGCAATTTGACATCCACATTCATGCTTCTTTATTCTTTAGGAATTTCTAAATTGATTTTAAAGCATACAGGTAGTTATAATTATCATTCTAGAATTTGACCTTTAAGTTTTGCGTCAGAGTGAACATGGAGTCAAATGAAGTAGTGTACACCATAGGAGGCGTGAAGGTTCTGTTCCCATTCAAGGCTTACCCATCACAACTTTCAATGATGAATAAGGTACAGTAAGTTCAGTGGTACTGTATGTACGAGCCCAATCACACTTAATATTTATGTCAGCTCTGGACCAGCCCAGGACCACCCTCTTTAAGCGTAAACAATTTTCCTGGACGTTTTCCCTTTGTTTGGACCTTGAGTCTGTGGACCTGTCCTTTTGCTTCCCTTTTTATCTGTTTGTGAGTTGCAATAAATTAAATAAAGAAATACTTTAAGCCAGCCCAGAGGACGACTAAAATTAGTTGACTCATGTTCCGTAATCCGAGACCTGAGCCGACTCATCTTCATATCTGAACATACACCAAACCAAGGTCGCCTTGATAGTGGTCAATTTTGAAGTCTTATGCCATAATATTTCCTGCAAAACCTGCCGCAAGGAGGAAGTGTGAACGTTCACAGAGTGTGCCTGAGCCAACTTAGAATACTAACCGCAAATGGAATAGTAGTTTTGAGGTAGTTAAGGCGGCCCTGGGCCGATATAATAAGTGTGATTGGGCTATGTCAGTGGATTCAGGTTAAATGTATATTGTACATATTATAATGCCATATTCTTAGAAATTTACTCCTACAGATGATATAATAATATGCCTCACCCAGACCTGCCAAGTGTCCCACAAAAAATGTTTTCCTGTGGTCCTGCCTGCATTTGTAAATTATACAGTAGTCCTGCATTTCTTCACTGTGTAAGCTCATGCATAAGACAAGAGTGAAATAGCTACAAAATTAATACTAATGGAAGACAGTAATTTTGTTTATTTAGTTCATGCCCCTCGCATCTAAAGGTGCCATATTCTTCAACTTTTCTTCTCTCGGCCACAAACATGGTGGATTTGAGTTAGTGTTAGCTTTACCTACTGGTTCATGTAAATGTTCCACATAGGTACATCACATAGTTAATTCTGAAAAGAACTGTTGTAGTTCTTTTCAGAACTATCTATGTGGTGTACCGCAAGCTTCAACATATATGCTATTACTTCGCCATGAAAACCTTCAAACAATACTATGTATTATATTAATCTCTTAATATTTTTAGATTATCAGGGGTGTGCAGAGGGGCCAAAACTGTCTTCTTGAGAGTCCTACAGGTAGTGGCAAGAGTCTAGCTTTGCTATGCTCTGCCATAGCTTGGCAGAGATGTGAAGAAGGTAATATACCCCAGTAATTATTTAATTGTGCATTTTTAGTTTCTATGCATGTAATGCAATAGGAACTATTGTATTCACTATTTTGTGTGTGCGTGTGTGTGGACATTTATGAAAATGCGCAGTCGTCAACAGTTTTCCAGCATTTTGTTTTTCATCGCGACGCGAAGTTTTTCAGTGTTAATAGCATGGTGTTACAGTAGCTCAGTCTGGGCTCACGCTAACCGATCGCCAAGTCGCCATGGGCGAAAACTATGTTGGATTGGCGAAAAAAAATTAACTGCTTTAGGCATTTTGGCGAAGGCCTAAAATAAAAAAAAGTTTTAAATACTTGCTAAAATACACCATTTTTTCATTTGATCTCCATTTTTCGGCAAATCCATGCAACGTTAACTTTGTTGTTGTATGAGTAATCTTGCTGCAGGCGTCATTTCGTGCCTCGCAAGTTATTTTTTATTTCTAATTGTTATTTTAACATGGTAGATGCAGGCAGTGGCTGTATAAGGTAGACTAACATGAAGGTACTGTATTTCCGACAGCCGGCTATGTAGCAGTGTACCCTTTGAATGCAAGCTGAAGGCAAGTGATATAAAGGCAGCCGACCATCGGGTACACAACAAACTTCTAGCTTGTGTTTATCCACTAAAACCTGAGGCCTACGATGCGAGGGCCGTGGTAGAACGTTAACATTAGTTTAATCAATGATCTTGTGTTATCGACTAATATGTAAAATACATTTAAATAATGCATGGAAAATTTAAGTTTGCACCGTGTGGGTCGCCTTGTTATACAGTATACGTAGCAGACTGACGGCAGCAAGGCTAGGCCTAACCTAGGACCTGGGCTAGATCGTGTACGTTCTTGATCATCACTATGAAAACTCATTGGGTCCATAATCAAGCCTGCACAAAGTGCAACCTCCCCCACTCCTTGGGGAGTATTCCAAGTCGTGCCTGTTATTTATTGCCGATACAGACTAACACTCGGAATGCCACATCATCCCACCAGGTACCATGCATTTATACTCCTGGGTGTAGAGAAGAAAATGTAAGTAAAGTCCCTTGCCCGAGGATACAAGCAATGCGATGAGCATCGATCTCGATCTCACGATCAGAAGTCCACACTCCTGATACTGAATTACTAAATATAACTTTGAGTATTTTAGAAACTTTCATATTTAGAAATATGATCTTTAAATATTCATAAAGTAACAAACAGGATGTTCTTGTCTTTTCAGAGAAGCGTAGGATGTCAGGTGTAGGTATGTAACAATCATTTTATCATGTCATCTGCTATCATTAAAACAAATAATAATAATGAAATATCTGCTTTTCCCACAAATATATAAATAAATAGTAAATTGAAGACCAACAGCACTTTACAGACTAATGAATTATATTGGTACATATGATTTTGACCACACAGTGGCATTCCTCAGATGAATATGAACAGATTGTGCGTTTCTTATAGTCAGGCTCCGGGAAAAAAAAACCAATTTTTTGTACGTTGTACAATGTTTTTTTGAAGACACAAAAATGGTGTTTAATAAAAGACAGAATGAGATGCAGATTTTTTAATTTTAAAAATGGGAGTGGGGGAAGGGGCGTAATCACCCTTTTCCTTCCTCCCCCCCCCTTGCAGTTTTTAAGTATTAAAAAATCTCATATCTCATTAACCATTCACGAGTTGTATAACATACCAAACATTGTTTTTCCTCTAGATTCTGGTTTTTAAGTGAGCATGAGTTCTCAGTCATGGGAAAAATCTTGTTTTACTTTAACTTTGATGTGGTGGCTTGAGAATTTTTCTGACCAGGAGTCCGACATGTGTCCGACATCAGAGTCCGAACCAAGGGACTGACTAGAGCCTTGAATAGGGTCTTAGAAAAAAATTCTTGGTTCAGTTAATGGTTTAGTATGGCCCAAACTTGTACTTTTAAACGACAGTATTAGTTATTAGCAATCAAAATATCTTTTTAGATAAGCAAATTAACATTTGTGATCAGTGCTGGTCCCCCTGCCCCCCTCCCACTGTAACCACCACTGCTTGCATCCCATATTCTTTTGACTTTAATCTTACAGATGATATAGAGAAAGTATGCACATGCTCCTGTGGTGACGCTGTTGCAGAGACAAACCCTGGTGCTACAACCAACCATCCACCTGTACTGCCAAAGACACCTGTTGCACCCTTTACACCTGTCCCACTTTCAAGGCCTGTTGACATCCCCAGCAAAGATACTAAAGAAGGTGAGGTTTTTTAATTGATTTTATTTATTGATTATAATTCTTTCCCCCTCCCATGTTGTGGTGGTAGTAGTGTTATGTTGATTTTCAAAACATTTTATACTTTCTTAACTTATTTTCCTTTTCGTTCATTTCCTTCATTTTCTTAAATTTTTAATCTATATTATGTTTACCACATCTGGACCTCTTGGGAGATGTATTGAAAGAGCTTTCCAGAGTAAAGAAACATTTGTTATGTATTGTATTGTATTATGTGTTGAAAAGAGATGTTATGTCAGTATCACTGTTTTTTTCCATTGACAAGAGTAAGACAAGAAAGATTAATATACACCAATTCAAAAACACAAAATATAACAGTTTGATACCAATATGGTAAATATGTAGTTTATGTTGTCTTGGGTTATGTAAGAAACTATTCATTTTACCTATACTATTATTAATTTGAATTATAATGTTTGTGGTTAGATTTACCCCAGCCTCCTGTCAATCCAGAAACATGTGTCCAACCTGACCACAATAATGATGAAGATGATTTTAAACCAAGCAAGAAACGGTATCGTACTCCTGTACCAGGCCAGGTAATATATTACTAATTCATTTTAAAAATTTAATAAAGAAAATTAAGATGTGAGCATTGATTAAAGAGTATAAAGAAAGTCATTGATAAAAAAAAAAGCAACTTATGTTTTCCTTAATTGCTCTTTTTTTTTTTTGCTTGTGCTTTTTAAATGATATTGTTATAGTGACACGTATTTGCGTGTGTATGTACAATATGCTTGTGTGAAGCAGGCTGGTTGCCCCCTTGAACTTACTCTTGAGCATAAAAGGTAAGAAAATAATGGAATTGTTGGGGGCGGTTTGGTGCAGAGGGAACGGTTTGGTTTCAGTCCCTCGCTGTACATTTCGCTTGTGTCCTTGAGTAAGGCACTTTATCTGCGTTACATTTTTTTTTCACCCAAGAGTATAAATGGCATGTGGACCCAATGACCAGGCAAAAGAACTGCACTTTATAACTGCAAGGAATAGGCGCATTATAAATGCCCATACCAGGACCAGTGCCACCCATAAAGCTGGGCACTCACTACGCACGCTGGTTGTCTGCTGGCTTGATTCTATGAAGAACGCAACGCGACGGCTCGCGTGCAACGGATTGTTTTCAATGACGATCCATTCAGACTACTACTAACAATCAGCAGACGACATTGCTTCGTCTATCGTTCACAGGAGGTGGAGGAGGTATGCACTTTATACAGTGACTGCTCTATTAGTTGGATAGGCATCTATCAGTCAAATAATTCTGCCATTGTATGACAAATTTTGAATTCTTTCTCAGAGTAACAAGAGAAGTAAGCTTTCCAAAGGAGTCGAGTTTGATGACGAGGAGATGGAAGATGAAACCCAAGATGAGAGAAGAAACCCCCACACCGAGGCTTACTGGAATTCATGTCAACCGGCTCCTAACACAAGTAAATAACAGCACTTCCGATTGGAATATTTGGAAACTTAGCTTAACATAACTTATCCACAGTTGGTGTGTCTACTGCCCTCTGGGCAGTAGGCGCTTTGTGCTCAGTTTGTCAATCAGCATAAAGTTGACCGTGAAGTCGTACAGTGAGTCGTTGACTTGAAAGAACCCAAGCTAGTGTAGGCCCCCCCCCCCCCGCCACCCCTCGCCGAAATGTTGAATGAGTTAAAAGTAGTAAAAAAAAAACGATACATGCTCCCGCTGTTTTTTTTTTTTTATATATATATTTTTGTTTTTCATGTATTTTTTTTACTTTACACTTTTTAAGTGATTTTTCAAAATGTTTTGTACTTTCAAATCACTTCTCATTATAACAATGAGGAAAAGCCCTATGTTTTGTTTTACAGACAGACATAGTAAGTCTAGTTACTATTATAATCGTTGCTGTAACTGTCATTATTCAAATAATTGTTATTGTCATCATTATGACTTTTGTTATTATTATTGTATTTGTTATAATTTTAAGTACTGTTTTTTTTTTATAGATTCTGTATCATTGCCTCCAAATCCATCATTAACCAAGCAAGGTGACTGCAATTGTTGCTGCCACTCCCCACAGGTGTGTTGTGATGGTAAAAAGGACCAGATGAATGAGAAGCCAAAGAAGTTAGTCCAACCTCTCAGATCATCAAATATTAAATCAAAATCCCATTTTTAAAACACGGAAAACTAAATTATTCATGCATTACATAACAAATCGATCAATTATAAATCTGAATTTCTATTCACTTGATAGTCATTTGGACCCTCATATAAATAAGTCAGTTTTGTGTTCTACCCTATTCAGACTAGACTTTGCATTGCGACCGGTTGCGATGTAATGGGTGGTAGACAGTTGTAATCCAAATTGTTCGCAAACTTCGACAGCATTCAGACACCTTTTTACATTGATACTTTACATCACTAGCAACGATATAGATTGTCCTGTTTTGTTTGACTTAGCCAGTCCGTTGCAATCGGATTCCGTGGTAATCGGGAGTAATAAAGATTGTAGCACCCAATCGCAACAGGTAACAATTGCGAAATTGATTGCTTATCGACTACTAATGGTGAGCTTTCAGACACGATTTTACTTTGTGAATAGGTGCGATTGGGTGTCGCAATTGCTACAACCGATCGCAATGCGAAGCTAGTCTGAATGGGGTATTATACTTTTATATATTTTAGATTGCCTAGGATCTACTTTGGAACCAGGACACACAAGCAAATTGCCCAGATTGTGAAGGAGATGGGACGTACAGCGTACAAAGACACAAAGTGAGTATACACTGACAGATTAACGTACAGTACCTTTATCTAGATTGTGCATACATTGTTGTTGAAATTATTGATATGAAAACACCATCAACAGTTGATTTTGCTGTGGCAAACTCCATCAAGTCAAGAATTTTTGAAACCCATTCTGAGGCAAAAACAACATATCTTCATCCCAGATACATTGTTTTGCCCCGTAATCTTTCAGTTGCATTGTTTTACCACAGAAAATCACTGGATTTTAAGTTTTGTGCTTAAAGATAGGTTGTGCTATCACTGAAACGACACATTGTTAAGACCTGAACTTTTCACAGGTAAATCAGAAGTGTTTAATATACTCCTAAATGATATTATCTCAAAATCTACAAAAATGTCAGCTACTTTGTTTTGTGTCGGAACGGCCGAGGTGTTTCCGTATTCTGAGGGTAAAAATAAAAAGCAAACAAAATTGATGTCTTTGTTGTTAAATAACCTTTGTAGTGGACGGTACCAGATCAAGTTGAGGCAATTTCCATTCAGGCAGGGGTCCCAAGTTAGAAGATTGGATTGGATTGGATTGGATTTATTCGGTGTAAACACCAAGGATAGCCCACGAAAGTCTAGAATAAGACTTATTTCCAGTGGGGTCCTTCTGGTGGTGATTGGGCAGTACACCAGGAGACAATCCCCTACTCTTTTTCCGAAGAGTGTACTGCATTCTTTAACGTGCACATGGGTCATAATGCACACGGGACCAACGGCTTAAAGTCTCATCCGAAAGACGGTGCGCTATTGTAACTTGTATTTCAGCTGAAACACAAGGAGAGGCAGCGATGGGAAATGAACCGGGGACCTAGAGATCTCCACGGTTCAGCGCACACACAACAGCTACCACCAGATTAGCCGACTGAGCTAAGCTGCTCTCCACTTTCAGGAGATCTACATAAATGAACTTACTTAAGCTGTTTATGGTGATACCCATCATCACTGTCTTCTTCGAGACAATTGATAATACTATTATAAAAAATTGTAAGTGTTATAAATATTGTTAATTTGCGGGGGAGATGATTTATTTTCCAAGAGGTTCTTGCTTGCTTGCCGGAGTGCCAGGGAATTTCCTGATAACTTGGAGTCTTCCACAACTTAAGAGAAGACTTGGGACAATTTATTCAGGCCAGCTTGAGTCGGCACCAAATGTTGAGTTTGATTTTGGCTGTTGCTTAGATTTCATAGAGGGTGCTCTTCTCGTTTTCTAACAGTAACTAACCAATGTGCTCTCATTTTATTTCAGCATGACCATATTAGGAAGTCGCGAACATCTGTGCATTCATCCTAGGGTGTCGAAAGGTCCAAACAAGAACGAGGGTTGCAAAGATTTGTTGAAAAGGAAATTTGTACGTATGTAATAATAATACTGGAATATATTATTTACATTGTAATTTATACAAATAAATTTTGAAAACTAAAGGCTGAATAATTTGTCACTTTACTTTCAGTTTTAACATTTTTTTCCACACGATGCCGAAACTAATTTGCACTGTCTTACTTTCATGCCATGTAGTTTTCAAGAGAGACCTTTTATATCTTGTTTAATGCACCCTCTGCCATAAAAATATAAAAATTTCAGAAAATTATTTTTTTAATTTATTTTTATTACGTCCTCCGCCCCCCTAAAAAATAAGATATATATATTCCTTCCTAATTATATAAATTTATAGCATTTAACCATCTCATTACTACACTGTTTACATTCAACAATAAAATGTTATTTTTATGGTTTTGGAAAAATCATTTTGCTAAATAAGAAAAATAACATTTTTTTTTCAATTTTTAAAAACTTTTCCCCCCTTCTCTGACAATTTAAAAAGTTTGGTAATCAAGGTATTAAAAAAGTTTTTCCTAACCATATTATATGTGATATAGCTAATTTAACACTAAAAGTAAATACTCATTGCCATATTTGGTACTGCACAAATTTGGTTAGATATGTAGTCTAATTGTACAAATATATAAACACTAATGATCTATATTGTTGTTGTACTATCATCGTAGCTGGATAAGAAT
>NW_022726160.1:790153-827135 GCF_011630105.1 Anneissia japonica
AAAAAAAAAAAAAAATTGTCAAAATTATAAATAAAATGGGGAAAGCAAGAAATCCTTGTAATCAAATGTAGGTCTGAGAGTGCCATTTCCTGCCATCTAGAGGCTCTTGCCTTAGCCCCAACGCTGGGTGGGCTGAGGTGGTATAGACTCTCCATCTGTGAAAGTCCTGCTTGAGCCCCACAATTTAGAATTCCTGGATCCGCCACTGAATTAGGAATTTAAGAGCCCAATGTAGACCACATGCTTCCTCAATAATAGGCAAAATATCGTCTTTACATTTATGTGAATATGGTTATTCATAATTTAATTTTGTTTCCTTACCTCATACAGGCCTGTCCATATTTTGCTGTGAGGGGGCTAAAGGATGAGGCAAACGTTGTCTTCTGTCCCTACAATTATCTTATTGATCCAAAGATACGAAAAAGCGTAAGTAAAAATGAAAAAAAAACCCCCAAAAAATAGATGTTTATAAAACAGAACATGCGAGGTCTCACCATGAAATGAGATGCATCGTAAAGCCTGTCTCACATTATCGCGACCTTACAATGCGACCGTACCGACCTACGGTCGTATCTAACTGGAAGTAGGGCCTGGCGACCAGTACCGACCACTATATTTTTTTCAACATTTTGAAATCTCTGCGACCATCGACGACCCTCTCTTCTACACGAGCAAGTTCCTCATAGCAGCTCTCACACTGGTCGGTGGTGGTCGTATACTGATCGCAGTGCATATAGGTCGTGAGAGTTGCTTTAGTGAAATCATATTGAGATATTCACCAAAAAAGGTCAGAGTCAAAAT
Organism: Anneissia japonica; assembly: GCF_011630105.1. Classification (NCBI taxonomy): domain Eukaryota; kingdom Metazoa; phylum Echinodermata; class Crinoidea; order Comatulida; family Comatulidae; genus Anneissia; species Anneissia japonica. Next base: position 790,955 of record NW_022726160.1, read on the forward strand.
GTTTACAAAATTTAAATTTAATGTTCTTGAATAACTTGATACTTATATTTTATGATTGTATATTTTTTAAGTGACCTTTCATATTAAAACTGTGTTCTCTGCACATATTCTGTAATTCTAGTCCTATTATATGTACAGGTTTGTTTTTCTTTGAGGCCGATTTTCTTAAAACATGGTTCGCATACACCTACAGGTTAACTGCTCACATCACTGAATCTATATATCCTAGGGAAGGCATTTAAAGACTGAATTGAAGCTTTTAATGTGATCTACCCAAATTGTCTAACCACGAGACTCATTTTGTGGTGAGACCTCACATATTGTTTTTTAAATAATGAGAAACTATGTTATATATAAAAAAGTTGTGCGCTACAGAGAATACAATTTTGACTGTTGTAATATGGCTGAGGGTAAGGTGCAGAATTCTGACCATTACAGTATAGAACCCAGCCCTGCTGAGGCTGGTAGATTTTCCAGTCTACGTATTCTGTCACAACAACCAACTTACCTAAATTTTATAGATTGAGGTCGAAAGTTGTTTATGCATTAAACTGAACTGTTACTACAGTAGTTTAAAATGCAAGTTGCAACAATGACTTGTTAACATAGTTGTTTTTAAAATTGTTAAAAGAATTTTGTTTTATTTCAAATCTTTCTTAGATGGATATTGTGTTGAAAGATCAGATTGTGATTTTAGATGAAGCTCACAATATTGAGGATTCTTCGAGAGAAGCTGCGAGTTTAACGGTTACAACGGAACAATTTACAGAAAGCATTGCAGAACTTGATAAACTTAGTGAGTTTTAAATTTCTATAATTTCTGTCATTTCTTCATTCTTTTAAATTTTGACTCATAGATGCAGCGTTAAAGCCGTGCACTCACTGTGTGGTACAGCTGCCATACGGTGAATTCAACTTCCCTTCTCTATGAACGCTAGATGGCGCGGCGCTGTCTGCTGATTGTCGGTTGGAGTCTCAACGGATCGTCATTAAAAATGATCTGTTGCATGCGTTTTGAGGTATTGTGTTCTATATAGAGCGTCAGTCGATGACCATTGAGCACAGTGATTGCCTGGCTTTAAGGCTTTGGACTTTCAATCGTGAGGTAGTCCGTTTTAGACCAGTGCTTGTCACACTGCTTGTCTCCATAGGCTACATTTTCTTCTTAGAGTTTTTTCTTTGTAATTTTGTATCATTCAATGAAGATATTGTCTTCTTTCAGTACAATTTACAATAATGAAAGATAATGCAGTGTATAGTATGATGTAGTGGTGATGCTAAGTCAATTTAGAAATACTTTTTTTGTTCAAAGTCTGAGCTCACCAATAAAGTGGTGGCAACAGAAATTTGGCAGGGGGAGGGGGGTGGGTTCGAAAAAAGGCACCATCTAGAGCCTCGGTGAGGGTCCTGGAATAGAACTCCCGGTAGTGTTCACATGGAGAGTGTTTATGCCATAAAGGGTGGGGGTCTTGGTCTATCCGGTGGAGGGGGACAAACCCAGCTTGCACCATGCTGGCACCAACACTGGAGCTCACCATCAATTAAATTTTGGGCTAGTGAAAACGTTCTTGGGTGAGTGAGTTTGAAAAGTCCCTCGCTCAATCGGGCGAGTGTGAAAAAATGTTAATTTTGCTTCCTGGGTATCTGGTAGGAGGTGAATAAAATAGGTAGTGCTGACTTCCATGCATGGAGATGTGCGCTTAATAAATCTTATTATTATTATTATTATTATAACTAGGAATACGCCTTCGGAGTGGAGGAGGATTTTATTTTTTAAAATTATACATTTCTTTTTTTTTTAACTTGGTTAGCAAACTTTTCAATAAAATTTCTCAGAAAGAAGAGGTGTAAAAAATATTTGGCAAATGGTTCTGCTTAAATGCAGAAGGAAATGAAACTTTGAAGACATGTAAAGATGGAAATATGTGAGATTAAAAAAAAAAGCAATAAAAGGCACCCTTATTCCCTCACTCACAGATCGTTCACACTTGGTGTAAAGATTGCGATGTAAACAGTTAAGTACACAGGTTGATAATTGATTAATATTTATTTAAAAATGAGGAAGAATTAAAGATTTCTTATTGGCAGATTTCATGGTTGTAGTGGGAACGATAAAAATATACTTTTAAAAAATCTTTCTGAAATTCTCAATTTTCACAACAGCTAACAAATCTGAAAATAGAATATTTCCAGCCGTACTAAAATAATAAATTTCTTTTTAGTATTTGAAAGTAAAATATTTTAAAATGATTTATTTAATTCAAAATGTGTTTATTCAACTCAAAAAAAACAAAACTAACTCATCAAATTCAAATTCGTCTTCAGTTCATGTTTGTCGCCATCTATAGTTTTCATTTTGATAGTTGCAAATTACGACTCTAATTGATTGTAATTTGGAGTGACCGCAAGGGAAACAATACAAGATCATCTGCCAAGACCAGCTACAAACAAATGCTTTATAGTCTGCTAATATTTTTCCAAAATTATTACAAAATGAATTGATATATTTTGTATCAGGGCTCTACTTGTAGAAGTTTTAATAGTCTTGTGATATTAAGCTAGGAACATTAGTTCTTGTATATCCTTGTCCGAAGTTCACTTTTTATAAATGTTCAATTTTGTGTAATGATTGGATTTACTTTTCTTTGAAGCTGTCCTTGATATTTTAATGAGTGCATGTTTAAAATTACTATTCATAGATTCAAGGCTATTGTCCTTGTAATTCTTGTGGAAATTGCAGATATTGTGTCAGGATTTGTCCGATGTTGTCCCAGTTTCTCGCTTTACACTCCCTGAACCCAAAGATAAAAAATAACATTGGAAATTGATGTTTTGTTTAACATTTGATTATGTTTGTCAGTTATGTATTGTGATTTAAATTGGGTCACACATACATGCGTGCACACAAGGGAACACGTAGCCTGACATGGCGACACACTCACACGGTCGTGATATCCTCACGATCATTGCGAAACACGCCGTATTGACACTTAACTTACGAAAACATTCATACTGCTGATAATGGGGCATACTTTAAGTTACAAGGCACTTCATTAATTAATAGGTTGTTTATTAATTCAATTTGAATTTTTTAATTGAATTGAATGAGTTTAATTAATATAAATCCTTGAACGATAAACGTAAGTAGCAATTTTGATTTAGCACATTTTGATTAAAATGGAAATGCCGATACTTTCAGTATTTTTACAAACCGATAATCTTTAGAAGTGTGTATTGAATTTAATTTTCTTTTTAACAAATTGAAAGAGAAGCTACATGGAAACAAGTACTTTTTAGACAATATTTTTAAAATGTTAAAGTAGGCTTTTGATATAGTGAACTTCTAATATAAAATCATAGTGCTTCTTTACCATAGTTTGGTGCAAGTTCAAACTTTATGGATTCTGTGCATCAGAAATTTGCATATTAATGAATGATTCATAAGTTATCATTCAGATGCATCCCCTTGTCGGTGAGTGTTAACATCAAATGATACACCAAGTGCTTTCCACTTCCTCTGCGAAACGTCTTCATTCTGTCAGTGACTTAATAAGGTTAAGTTGCTATGGTTCTGCTGTAGCTTATACATAATCGGGGCCTCTGCTGGCTACCACCCAGCACAGGAAACCAATAGTATGTACTGTAACAGGTAGTCTGTAATTACTGATGACCAATCAGTGGTCCATTATGAGGGCGACATTAGGAATTTGAATGTCAATAGGTTAAAGCTAGGCCATTTATATATTATGAAAGATCTAGGTTATGAAAATAATTGAAACCAGGTTGAAATGGAAAATCGTTTTAGTTTGAATGTTATTAGGAAATCAAATGAAAATGTTTTTACTTTTTTCTTGAATGACTTTTGATTAGGAAATGTTACCACAAAAGTTTTATAAAAACATGAAAGTAATATTAAATTCTTAGTCTGGTTACAGTTAGAATATATTAAGGAGGACTTTGACCCAGTATGGGCATCAACACTGACCTTTAATTAGCTCTGTCCTCCTTTTGTGCAGTTCTATCATTTTGGTCATTTTTGTCTGTCTACTATCTCATAATCCAGTCCATAAATAATTGGATCTGGCGGAGTGGTTTTCCCAGAGTTTTTATCAAGGATATATAAGAAAGATATGCCTAGTTCAATTAAATATCCATATTTTAAAGAGTATAGAATTTATGAAATTTCCAAATGTTTATTAAACTATCACTTTTGCAATGGTTGACCCGTATTTCTTATTATGATGTTTATGTGTTTTTAGCCTTCAATTACTATTAAATAATATGTTATAAAGGAGCTGATTTTAATATAAAAATCGCATCGAAACATTTCAGCAATACCTTTTGTACAATGTAGTGATTGCTCTCGTGCAATCCTATATGAAGTGAACAACTGCGATACAATGTTTGTATTACAATGTAATACATTTACAACTATTTAGAAAAAACATTAGATGATGATAATAATTGATCTTAAAAATCTCATAAAAATGTCTTCTGGCTTCATAAAATCATTGAATGTTTACCTAACATTTTAAACTTATCTAAAAGAATTATTCAACCAAAATGTTAATGGTAATAATAATTACTTGCATTACAATTTATAAAAGTTTTGTTTTGTACTGTTTTCATTTAAGTAGGCCTAGATATTGCTCTTATTTTACTTTTTTAAGTTTTTAAGTCAGAAAAAAATTATAAATATAAAATATTACAGTTGAATTAATATCATTTTAAAGAAATATTTTTAAATATATTTTTAGAATGTACCAAAATTAGAAAATAATGAAGTTAAAATATTTTTTAAATGGTACAAGTCTCTGGAGATTAAGGTTGGATTTGCGCAACGCCACAACGGTAAAACAGACTCAGTTATGCGTGACGGTTCTCTGCACAACATAGATTTGACCAAATTGCGTCTTAGAATCAACGCGACTGCAAGAACTCGATGTTCTCGCATGTGCAGATGACTTTTTGTGACGTCATTACGTTCTACGCCGTACCGTCGTCGTGCAATCAAAGCTCCCTAGTGTTGAGTCGTGCTTTAAATTTGTGTACCCAATAGCCAACATCCTCCACCACTTGTGAACCTCTTAACAAACTACACTTCCTAATCAGCGTGGACGCATACTGAACTTTCTCAACCTAGAACAACGACCTCCATCTAAAAATTGTCGCTGTGTTTATCCTTATCAATCAGATCTTACTTTTCTGTGTCGATTTACTTAGGACGCTCTAATATTTTAATTAACATCAATAACTAACCATTTAAATGCTAATTTGCTAATTACAGCTGTGAAACACCCAGCGGCTGACTCTGGTTACTTTAATTGAGTAAGAGATTAAGGTTGGTGGGAATTGGGATCGCATATACACTAGTAATCCCCTGTTGATTTTACGTGAACACTGCTGCCTGTCACGAGTAGTAGTCCCTGGGGACTGTCGGAGGGGGCGAAGATAATGGTGTCTGGATCCACTGCAATGTGTTTACAAGTTTTGTAGAGCCTGAGGTGTAACAGTTCCTCTGTGAACTTGTTGCATCACCTCAAGTAAGAGATTAACCAATTTACAATATCTAAACTACAAATTGAGTTAATGGAATTATGTTATAGATCAAAACGATTGCTCTCTGATTTGAGGCAAAAATATTTTTTTTTTACTATTTTAATGAAAATAGAAAACAGCTGTACATTTGGAATTTATTTTACAATTAGCAATGTTTTTTTAATGTGTAAAACAACTTTGTAAAACTTTGGAATTTTAAAGTTTTATCTGCATTTTTATTTGTAAGTTTAAGCATGGAGGTATAAAAATATTTTTATACCTCCTTGGTTTAAGTAAATAGAATGGGTGTTGCTGTTACAGGCAAGTTCCATGGTAATCTTGTTATCCGACAGGTTTCTGTAAAAAGTACTTCTCAAAATTTTAAGTACATCTCTACATCTTTACCTATCATCAGTGACACCTGATTTATCCCTGATCTTCTCTAGCCAGCCATTCTGTTTATATTTTGTTTATGTTGCCTTATTTACATATTTTGAATTAACAATTTGATCTTGTGTTCTTCACTCCATTCACCTGATGAAGCTAGAGAGAGCTTTTCTTTGATTAATAGATTAGTACTACTTATGAGGCAATTTTATTTAAATGTGTTATTCTGATGCTGATTACAGAAAACAATTGTTGAATTGTTTAGATTAGAATCAAAGAAAAAGGTTAAAATCCGAGATATTTTCTAAACGCTTTGCATTGACTTTTATTGTGGGTATTTTTTTTTCACGTCTGAATGTATGGATTGTTAGTGTTTGTAGTTTTGGAGTATAGCCAGATGCTTAAGTCTCCATGTTTGACAGCTAAAATAATTGTATTTTATATAGTGGGATGTGAATACAAATTTGAATGTGACACATATAAAAAAGTTTACAGGGTATTTATTTCAATTGCGAAATGATTAACAAAATCTCCATTAATTTCCTACTAAAGACAAGCGAAAAGTACATAAGTATATCTGGATAAATCAGCATTATATATATGATAGGTAAAATACATTATCTTCAAAATAGTGTTTTGAAGAGGAAAACTGTTGACATTAGTAGTTTTTTTTCCCTTCAAATTCTGTTCCAAATGGCAGTTATGAGTAAATGTTTAAAACTAGAATGTAGTATGTGTTTATTTTAAATAAGTTTGATTTAGAATAAACAGTTATGGATAACTCAGCATTTTATATAATGGGTAAAATACATTGTCTACAAAATAGTGTTTTGAAGAGGAAAACTGTTGAAATATAAATATAGTGTTTTTTTCCTTCAAATTCTGTTCCAAATTGCAGATATGAGTAAATGTTTAAAACTAGAATGTAGTATATAGCTGTTTATATTTTATAACATTTTAAAATGAGTTTGATTTAGAATAAACAGTTATTTACAGTATATGTATAAAACTAGAATGGTGTTTTTCACATTTTGAAATGGGTTTGAATTAGACCAAATAGATTATCTTGTTTCTTGCCTGGGTTTTTAAATAGAGAAGGATGGGATGCCATTTAAAAAAAAAAAAAAAAAAAAAAACGAAACACACTGCCATTCAAATTCTACATCGCATATAACATGGTATATAACATTCCTCTGTTAAAGCTTTGTTACCCAAGATGACTATGGATACTCAATGCTTACTGTAAGAGGAGTGGGCGAATTTCTATTTGATTAATTGAGGTACTATGCCATGTGAATGTATGGAGTTTCATTTTGATACAAGTACTAAGTTGTTTATTTTATTTTTATTTCAACTTTATTTTAAGAGGGTAACCCTTCCTTCTGAACCCGCAGGCCAGCTGACATCCAGGGGCCCTCTTTAAAGTGACAACGAAAATAAAACTATACTTGTTTATTATAAAGTTTTGGCTCATGTTACTTTCTTTTGTTTTACTAATTTGTGCTTAATGCATAATTCATTTCTTTAAATTTGAATATTCATAACTAATTGAAGCAAGCTCTTCACTACCATAATTATAACTTAAGACAAATTTAATTTGGGTTGTTTAATTGGTTAATGTGGGGTTAATTTGAGGTCAATTACCACTTGTGGTTTCAAGGCACTTTTGATTGTCTCCACCAACTGGCTTCACAACAGGTGCCCCTTTAACCCTTATTTGGATTGTCAGCTTGTAAAATTGTCTGCTGCTCTTGTAGGGAGGGAATTCCGGTTGACATGAACTAATACTTTCCTGCTAGTCAGCGGTGCCACAAATGGGGTCTCAATCAATATTGATCAATTATTAATAAATAATCTGTTTGTATTTCATCAATTGAACAATAATAATAATAATCTTCGTAGGAGCTTGTGGCGCAGTGTGTAAGGTGTTGGACTTCTGATCGTGAGATTGAGAGTTCAAGACCGACGCTTGTCGCACTGCTTGTGTACTTGGGCAAGACACTTTACTTGCATTTGCCTCCCTTCACCCAGGAATATAAATGGGTGGTTGGGGGTGGGGAGTGGGGAGTCATGCTGTTAACCTGCTCGTTGGTGACCCTGCTGTGACTGTTCCAGTCAATTAACAACAGCAACTTGATTACATGCGATTATTCGCTACATCATACGCAAGAAGAAAAAGAATAATGTTTTGTTATGCTTGGCCTTTAATTCTAGAGATTAGGGGTTCAAGTCAATTCCTTTTCGTGATTAAAACAATTCCACCCCCCGTAGCTTTATAACGTACCTTGATTATAGAATATCGTTCCATCTTATAATTGCTGATTATTCTCGCTGAGCTTAATGTAAAATGAAGAACATTAATATACAAAATAATTATTGTGCAACTGATTTATTTCATGGAGAATCATAGAAAAGGACATCGCATATAACATGGTATATAACATTCCTCCGTTAAAGCTTTGTTACCCAAGATGACTATGGATACTCAATGCTTACTGTAAGAGGAGTGGGCAAATTTCTATTTGATTAATTGAGGTACTATGCCATGTGAATGTATGGAGTTTCATTTTGATACAAGTACTAAGTTGTTTAATTTTATTTTTATTTCAACTTTATTTTAAGAGGGTAACCCTTCCTGCTGAACCCGCAGGCCAGCTGACACCCAGGGGCTCTCTTTAAAGTGACAACGAAAATAAAACTATACTTTTGGCTCATGTTACTTTCTTTTGTTTTACTAATTTGTGCTTAATGCATAATTCATTTCTTTAAATTTGAATATTCATAACTAATTGAAGCAAGCTCTTCACTACCGTAATTATAACTTAAGACAAATTTAATTTGGGTTGTTTAATTGGTTAATGTGGGGTTAATTTGAGGTCAATTACCACTTGTGGTTTCAAGGCACTTTTGATTGTCTCCACCAACTGGCTTCACAACAGGTGCCCCTTTAACCCTTATTTGGATTGTCAGCTTGTAAAATTGTCTGCTGCTCTTGTAGGGAGGGAATTCCGGTTGACATGAACTAATACTTTCCTGCTAGTCAGCGGTGCCACAAATGGGGTCTCAATCAATATTGATCAATTATTAATAATAATCTGTTTGTATTTCATCAATTGAACAATAATAATAATAATAATCTTTGTAGGAGCTTGTGGCGCAGTGTGTAAGGTGTTGGACTTCTGATCGTGAGATCGAGAGACCGACACTTGTCGCACTGCTTGTGTACTTGGGCAAGACACTTTACTTGCATTTGCCTCCCTTCACCCAGGAATATAAATGGGTGGTTGGGGGTGGGGAGTGGGGAGTCATGCTGTTAACCTGCTCGTTGGTGACCCTGCTGTGACTGTTCCAGTCAATTAACAACAGCAACTTGATTACATGCGATTATTCGCTACATCATACGCAAGAAGAAAAAGAATAATGTTTTGTTATGCTTGGCCTTTAATTCTAGAGATTAGGGGTTCAAGTCAATTCCTTTTCGTGATTAAAACAATTCCACCCCCCGTAGCTTTATAACGTACCTTGATTATAGAATATCGTTCCATCTTATAATTGCTGATTATTCTCGCTGAGCTTAATGTAAAATGAAGAACATTAATATACAAAATAATTATTGTGCAACTGATTTATTTCATGGAGAATCATAGAAAAGGAAAAGAAAATGTGATTGACAAATAGGTCATAATACTCGATGTTTTTGGTCATCCCAGATTTGTGATAGAACTTGAACTCATTTCTCTTTATTGATCTTCACAGCAATTAGGTAGTAAATTAACAGAACTATTAAAGTACTATATATAATGTTGAAATGGTTTCGGGTGCTTTAGTTTGCCTTCATTTCCCATGCAAATATTACGATTTCTAGGCTACTAGCATTTTGTGTGCGTGCTAACAGCGGCTCTTTAGGCCTGAACGTATTACCATCTGTGTTAATGGACAAATGCTAGGCCCTAACATCGTCACCTCATTGCACTGATAACCAGTTAAGGGTTTAAGTATCCCCAGTTTGGCTGTAATTTATTCATAGATTAGCTAACTTTATTGGACATGTTGAGAAATTACTCCCACGATGATTGGAAGGGAAGACATAGCCTATGGTTAAGACATATATTCATCAAATGGTTTCCTTACAATGATTGAAATATTCTGGGTCATTTGTGAGTTTACCATATAAAGCCTACTACACATTCAAACAGAGGGAGAGAGGATAGAAGATTACATAGCACTTTAGCAAACACAAAATACTAAATCCAATTTTACGACCTCATTTTATTCTTTATATATTAACTTAATTGCTTTAAGCTAAATGAAGAGATTTCTTTCCTTTAAAAAAATCATATCTATTATGTCTACCAACAGATAATGGGCTTTATTTTTATTCACCCAATTTTGAAGAAAATTTATTGCGTATTTAGAAAGTAGCAAATACGTTGAAACAAATCTCCTTTGTTGATTATCAACACCAGATGGGATTGTTCTGTTTACATATCATGCGTGTTGTGTTATTAGAGTGCAAGATGGGAGTGTTGAAGATGTAACAGCGCATTAAACCCTTCTCCTCCCCATGGTTCACGCTTGAAGACCCCCGCCTCTCATCTTAGTCCACCAGAAGAATTGACATGGGAAATTACAACTTTATTACGAGGTACACAACTAGTTTGGTTCTTCAAGGAATCCAATTAAAGTTGCATGCAAACTTGCTAATTGAGCGTGTTCAATAGCCAACAAGCTGCCTGTTCCTGTGTTAAACCTAATGAAAATGTTCTGCCTCAATGCCAACATACACTCTCTGGTTAAGTATTGCTAAGTGATGGTTGATCGCAATCCGTTCTTTGGTTTCATCATGTGTAACAGATGAACCGTGGTTGCATTTTGGCAACGAGTAATCATTCACAAAAACGTTCTCAATTAATGTTCAGAGAATTGTTAATTATAGGAAGTGCATACTGTACGTGTTCTTGTTATTTGCGGGGGGATATTCATATTCTGTGATTTATTCCTATAGGATTTATTCTTTAATGGTTATTCCTATAGGATTTATTTCGTTAGTATTTATTCCTATATGATCTATTTTTTCAGTATCTATTCCTAGAGGATTTATTTCTCTAATGTTTTATTTCTGTAGGATTTATTTCTTTAATGTTAAATTTCTATAGTATTTATTTCTTTAATGTTTATTCCTTTAATGTTTAATCCTATAAGATATTTTTTTCTTATACAATTCATATGATTCAATCCTAAATGTTATATCCCTATAGGATTTATTTCTATAGAATTCATTGAAATTGAAAATAATCCTTTAGGATTCATTTTATACTAAGTGACTTATTCCTGTAGAATGTATTCACTATTTTACTTTTGAGTTGGGATTTTCAAATCCCCCCCCCCCCACACACAGTTTTGGACAGTCTAGTTCAAACGATGACGAAAAAGAGAAATGGGCTCTTCGGCAGGTGCCCAGATCTTCGCTTTCAAAATTACCTTACCTTACCTTATATTGAACTTTATTGTTCACTGCATTAATATCTTATGTCTTTTCTAAAGGTTACCGGTATTTTTCACCCTGATGTAAATTAATGTTAGTTGATTTTATGGGTCATCCATGCATCCATTCTTGGTTTTTACAGGCAGTTTTCTCAATATTTTGTATTGTTATGTATGGTGTATTGTATTTGAATGGATGCTAAATAAAGTGAAGTAAAGACTAAAGTAAAGTAAACTTCATGTGTATATCATGATTTATTTAAGTATACAATTTATTTCTGTAGAGTTTATTTTTAGGATTTATTCTTATTCTGTAATACTTATTGTAGAATTCATTTGTGTAGGTTTTATTCATGATTTATTCATTGTATTGTCCATGAAATACAGAATGTATAATGAAAAGCTGGGTCTGTCAACTAATGTTAAAAATTCCAATTCTTACTGCAGAATTGCAACCTATTATTTTTTTATGTTAATAAGGACAACTCAAGGTTCCTTCTCCTATGTGTATTTGCTGTAAATTTAGTAAATTCCTCGCTTATGGATGTGTCATGGATAAATGAGAAGAGTGAAGTGTTGTCAAGGGTCTAGACGAAAAAAAAAGAAGACGTTGTAATTAATATCTTTGAGTTTCGTTGTAATAACGTAGATCCTTTTGTACTTCTGTCAGATGCTTAAAGCTGTTAATTCTGGCTTAAATTCTAGCTGGCCCATTTTCTGGTCTGCTTTGATATGCAGTTGTGTCATTATATTAGTATACGGTTACAGTATGGCTAAAAAATAAGCCATGATTAGTGGTTGGAAAGCATTCGATCTAGATTTTCAAAGACACGTCATACGTAAGTCTCTAGCGCTGACCTATCCTGCCAAACATCAAGAAATGAAAAATGCATTCTCCTAGTGACTCAATTGACCATCGTCCTGAATGTGTCAATGAGTCACGGCCAGCGGGATGTTTAGTTGATCTGAGGATGAAAGGCGGGCAGCTGTGTACTTCTCGCTTGTGAACCCAACCCACAACTTTTATTCCCTGGTGGGTTTAGGATAATTGTGATGACAAGGGAGATACCTTCTCTTATCTGTTGAATAATATCAAGGCTCTTTGGATCATCCAGAATACAAGGTTAATTAGGTAGAAAAAGACACAGTTATAAAAAAGAGAATAACCCTTACTCAAACTATGTTAAAAATGTTGCTAGAATTAACAAGATGATGATTCAGGTTCGTCCTCAGAATAGTCATTGTTTATAAACTATTGCCCAATTCCTATTTTTTTTCTTTTCCTTTAATTTGATCTGATTCTTGTAGCAAGTGCTAGCAGTTTATGCCAAGCTATTTTTTCCTTGCAGTCCACTAAAGCTTTATCCAGATTATCAAATTTTCTTTGACAGAAAAAAAACAAAACGGTTATATGCCCATATATAGTCGTGATGTGCCTATATATGTTCATGATGTCCATAATTAGGCATATCACATGTTTTTTGTCAAATACAATTTGGTAGTCTGGACCCTTTAGTTTGAATGATTTACCTGTTGGATGATCTGGTGAAAATTATTGAATATGAAATTTATAAATGAACTTAAGAAGGTATGGTTAATCTTATACATTTGTTTACAAAATTATTAGAATTTTTTTTTATACCAAAAAACAAGAACTGAGTTTAATAAAAACATATCAAATGTAATAACATATAGAACTGATTTTTCTAAGACAGAAAAAAGTTGTTTGACGAAAAACTGGAGAACGGTAAATGAGATACAGATTTTTTAATATTTAAAAACTGGAGGAAGAAGGGGCGTAACTGCCCATTTTTACACCTTATATTTTAAATATTAAAAAATCTGTATCTCATTCACCGTTCCCCAGTTTTTCGTCAAACAACTTTTTTCTGTCTTAGAAAAATCAGTTCTACAACATATCAACAAATTTTTTTCCTCCAGAGCCTGACTTTAAGATACATTGCATCAGACAATGATAATAAATACCAAATAAAAATTTTAAAAAAGCATTAACTTGACTTTGGTATGTTAGTATACTTTAAGATACAAGGACATGGGTCATACAAGTCTTATAATATAGAAGTACCTAAATATCTTCACGTTTGTGAAATGTCAATTACGAAGTATTAGCAATAGTCTCGGCTGATTTGAGCAATCTTAAGCTGAAAGAATTGGGAAACGTTTAGGGACCGTAAGCCAGTAATTGCACACTTTTTGCTCTGCAAATATCACACACAGGTAGAACTATCCATCCCATGCAATGACTAATAATAATATAGACCTTATGCTACTTTTTGAAGTGATTATTTAATGGTATATATTTAGTGGAATAAATTCATCTCTTGTGAAATATAGTGGTACTGTATATTCATTGCTTTTTTTCTTTTTCTTTTTGGTAATCCACCAGAATAGTAATAGGTTTCTGTGATCTTTATTGTAAAAAGATCTGGAAAATAATAAATGAAATGAAATGATATGAAGTTAAATTATTAATATCTAAATGTTTTTAATTGGTGTATTATTAGAGTTTAGATCAAATCTAGTGTATTTTAATTCATATTGAATATATGTAGTTAATTATTATGTAAATTTGAATAGTTATTGTAAAGATAAGTAAATGTTTGGCAAATATATAATTTAATATTTTGGTATGTAAGTAATTAGGCCTATAGTTAAATATTATATAAAGATGTAAATTAATATATTGTTTAATTAATAAATACAGTATAATATAAATATAAATGAATATTTTATTTATTGTTATTGTTATTTCACCATACAAAAGTTTAACAATATTTGAATGTCTGTTTATTTTTTTTTCTATGAAGTCACTTTAATTAATACAAATTATTGGGTTTTTTTACATGCAAACATTCAAACAATGTTTAAGTTTCTGTTTATTTTTTCTATGAAGTCACTTTAATTAATAAAAATTAAATAGTTAATAGAAATATAAATTTATGTATATTTAATTAGTGAAATGCAAGATATAGTTTGATAAATTTGATGAAAGCGTAGAATAAAACACAAGAAGAGAGTACTTATCAAAAGGAAGTGAAAAAGTAGTAATTGAGAAGTTACTGACCAAGAACAAATGTTACTGAAATTTTCAATTTTGCTGATTAGTTTAATTTGAATGATAGAAACCTCCACTGAGTTTAAACGATGAACAATTTAAGTGATGAACAATATCAAAGTATGTTTCGATGATGAGACAATGATTGTGAAAAGGACTAATAAATGGTGAATTAAAATTGGCAATCATTGCTTACGAGAACACCAATCAAGAATTGATTTTCTAAGAAGTGATTTCTAAGAACTTTCATTTAAAGTGATTTATATTGGTTCCCTGTTAGAAGTTCACTACTATTTCAATAAAGACACCTTTAAGTAAATTAGGAAAGGATGATTTGAGCAATATTGAAAATTGAAAGTATTGTATTTAATCATTTTTTTTTTAAGTGTTGTTTTTCTCTGTAGTGCATCTCACTTTACCAAAGTATTACTGCACTTTGCACAATACAGTGATTTATAAAGGTTTTTATGTATAGTTTTAGTTAATATTTTGAATATTTAAATAGGGAAAGTAATATTTTATAGTAATAAGTAATGCTTTATCTATATTTTGTAATTGTTATTTGTGAGTATCTAATCACTACATATTTATTTGTTTATTATTTTTTTTTGTTTAATTATTTTTATTTATTTATCTAATGTGTTTATTTATCTAATGTATTTATTTATTCACAGTATAATACCGTGGGCAATCATATTTTATGCATTTAAAACAACAAAATAACATTTACACACAGTTGAATTAATGTTAAAGCAATGCTACTTTTTCATTTTTTTAATGGACATTTTATAAACCGATAGTGAAAGTAACATATGTCATATGCCATAAACATGGATTAAGGGGTGCATATCTGTTAATAAGGGGGGTTTAACGATAAGGGGGGTTTAACGATAAGGGGGTTGACGGTAAGCTTAGGATAGTGAAAATGGGTTGCCAAATTAATGTACCTACATGTCGTACACACTTCAAGGTTACAGCCTTAGTTCAAATGCATTTTGATGATTTAAGAAAGATTTCGAGAAGAAATTCTTGTCGGAAATATTATTTTAATATCAGTCATGCAATATAGTTCCTTGATACAAAAAAGTATTCAAATTTTTATAAGTTTTATTAATTATAAATATTTTGTCTTCATTTTTAATGTAATTTACATGCAATTTCACCTGTAGTGTAGGATGAATAAAGTGATATGAAATGAAAATGTGGCAAAGACAAGCCAAACCAGTCACTCGTCGCAAATCGTGTTTCAGAGAAAATGGCCAAAACATGTTGGAATGTCAAATTTTTAAAAATCCATTTTATTGCACTAAACTACCCTTTATATATCTACACATCATTCTATGCTGTTATTTTCCCCATTTTCAATGTTAAAACAATAATTTTTAAGGATTTAAAGATAGTTTCTGCATGAAAAATGCCTGAAATCATAAACTTTGATGGTTAATTTCTCATATATTGTTCTTTAAACAGCTGTGTGGTTAAACGCTTGTAACTTCATAAGGAAATGTCCGATTTCAATGATTTTTTTACCATTTTATAGCTATTATTTTACTCTCTAACACTGTAAAAAATCGATTTTTGCGACGAGTGACTGGTTTGGCTTGTCTTTGCCACAAATATAAATAGTAGTAATAATATAGAACAATGAATAAAATCTTTACATTTTTAAACTACCTGGTAAAATGTGGGAAACCCCTAAAAAAGCATTTAATTTTGTTGAGAGCGCCTCGAAAGTTCCAATTGAGCTGCTTCACCATACATACATCATCATCATCATCATTAATTTATAGTCTATTATTATTCCATGCAAGCATGAGTTAGACTGTACTTGTAATGGCAGCTTACCATTCTGCAAGTAAGTAAGTAACTTTATTGCTTCTCTTTTATAACAGAGGCACAACCGTAAAGATGTGCAACAATAACTTAATTAACTGTGATAAAATAGTAAGAAAATACTGCGGTAGAACGAAATATATATAAAAAAGGGTTTACAAAAATAGTAATAGAGATAATAAATACTAATACTAATAATATAAGTAAGTAGGTTAATACATACACTTACACACACACACATACATACATATACACATACACATATACTGTACATATATATGTATGTGTATAAAGTTTAGTTTTGGCCTTCCTGTTTACTTGTTTAGGCTGTTTATTCTAATCTCACCCAGCCTATTGTTTTCAATCATGCTTGCATGAAATTCTCACTTTAAACCATCTAGCTTTTTCTACCCTCACTCACTTGCCACTGAGGAAGGACTAGTGTTGTACGAAAGCTCTGGTTCTATTTCTGGCTGTTTACTTACGTTTACTTTTTAGCTGTTGCTTATCATTTTTGTATCTCTACTGAGATCCAGCCATTGTTTCCCACAGCATGTATAAGAGACAGGTATAGTAAGGCCTAATCCCTACTTTTGTCAGTGAGTAAAAGGGCATTCACATATCAAATAATGTATTTTTAAATGTCTACTCTATTGGTCGAGCACCTTGGAAACCAGTACATAATGTATGCATTTGAAAATGTAATTCAGAATAAAGAAAAAAAAAACAATTGTTGGGAAAAAATGAAAAATAATATAATAATTAATAATAGAAGAAAGCACTTAGAGGTAATTATGAGACATTAAGGAGACATACAATAGCTTTTGTTCTTATAGTGTACTTTTACACTGATGAAGTGCACTGGGAGAACAAAAGCTAATGTTTCAATAAATGTTCATGATTGGTCTTCTAATCGTGCAGCCCTTTTACACTGATCACACTTAGATTTAAATTATTTTTCATTATCTCATTCAATCAAAAGTACAACATGAAATTTGTTTTCATAGCAAAACCATCACACAAACAAATCGTGGTTGGCATATATCATGATTAGAAATATATTTTAATGGAGAGTGACAGTTAAGGTGAACTTTAGAATATTGGGTTCATTCTTTATGTTACTGTTGTTTTAGCTGTACATTGTTAATTTAATAATTGATAAGATTGTATTCAAAAGTTTGTATTTATTATTGTTAATTATCATATATTCCTAATTAATCAATATGAATTTAAATTTTTTTTTATATCTGGACAAAAAAAAATGTCAAGAAATCACAGGTACTACTAAATGCAAGGAAAATATAAAATCTACAATAGATAGGCCTACAGGTTGCAGGGGAAAGTATCAAAAAGGAGATAATGGTTTATGGCAACTCAACAACTTTTCAATTAGCGAATAAACAATAGGTTATTGTCACTATACACAATGCTCATATCATTGAAAAACCTTTGTTGAAAACAAAATTAAAATTTTACACTATTGCTGATTGCACCTGAGAGGCAGAGCTACATTAACATTGTTTCTAGAATTCTCCTATGATCTTATCCCATTTTAATTCACACAGCATCTTATTCTTTACTCATTCCAGTTACAGCCTGAGGTGTCATGCTACTTTCATTAATTTCATGATTATGAATTTGTTACATTTTGTTTAATTTGAAAAACCAAACTCTGCTTATCAACCACTCTCAACAGTGCTTTTGAAGAACATTAGAAGTAGCATTTAGCAATTTACATTAAAGGATCTATTATAAACGATTGGAGATAATAAAAATAGATATGTGTATTTTCAATTAGTAAATTGTATGCGGTTGTTCAACAATAAAATTTTGGTTACGATGACAAGTCTATTGATGTCTCTACTATAATCTTTATTTATTGAACAAATCATTTTTAGTTTTTTATTCGTTTGAGACCTCCATCACCCGCTGGCCGTTGATAGATTTTAATGTGGGGAGAGCAGCCAGATGTGATTGGGTCATATCCAATTTATAAGTTACAAAACTTGCCTGCTTAAGTAACCCCTTAGGAGACCCAACTCCCTAAGTTCACATAAAAAAGTTGTACATTGTTACTTAGTCACTGAAAATTGTTCTTTCGTTTTCAAGTTTAAGTGTTAATGTAAGGTTTTTACGGCACTCCTGGCTCAGAGATTTCGTTATTGATGAAGTGTGTAATCAATTCTTGAGTTTACTATAAATAGCTATTTTGGTAATATTTAATACTGTAGATTTATTACTAAATAGAGTGCTTAGACGACAATGAAATTAACTGCCGTATAATATGATTACTATTGAAACCTGTAAAACAGACCTATTTTATTTTTGTTTTGTTGCATCTGCTAGTTTATGTAAGCCTGAGACAAATGCCTCAGTGTATACATACATATTCTCCTCTATTTCAATCTCATTTGCTTTGTATTTGTTTTGATATGGACATTGTCTGAAATAAAGAGAATTTGAATTGAATTGATTGAATTGAAATAAGGTACACAGTTAATTACTTGCTTTATTTATGTTTGAATTCCAAGATGGAAATTTGCCTCGGGATATACAAAGAATATAAAACTGGACAAAAACATAACCGAGATCTACCAATCAAAAGCTACCACCACATTGGACAATTTTAAAACTACAGGAATAATATACCATGGTGGGTCGAACCTCTGTCTGTGAAAGTTCATCCGTGGGCTCTCTCCCCCCCCCCCCAATTATTTTCAATTCCTGGATCTGCCACTGTAGGGGATTGCCTAACATTCACAGAAAAAATTGCTACAAAACATACAGATTTTCTTGCATTTAAGATCTTAAGATCACACTACAAAAATTGATTATTAATCAGTCATTTTTAATAAAATTTTTATTGCTAATTTAAATTTACATTCAGTCCTATCTCGTTGGTGGTAGACACAGATTTTATATCAAGCAAAATATCTTCATCAGTTATGACAGTTTAGTTTAACTATTAGTGCAATGCACCTCAACCAAATGCGGCTTTACAAGTTTTAACTTTCAGTGTTTAGGAAATGTTTCAAGGAGAGATACACAAATACAGACAACTAAAAACCATGAAAAAGCGATGGAAGCAGCTAATAATTAGTGGTATTACTCCGCCGATCAGTTCCCATTTGTGACGAGCAGAAACTGAAAACAACTCAAACCCCAAATAGTATCTGAAACAGATGTGACATATGTTTTAGCAGAAATTTGTTGCCAATTGAGTGCCTGCGAACTCTTTTGGCCAGCCTGTCTGATCCAAATTGATGTTTATGTTCTTTCCGTGTTATGAACTGTGTCGAACATGTGTACTTCTATTGACTGAAATTAAGCAGTCATTTGATTTTTGGGCAAATGGCAAATATTGTGCTCTTTATTCCACCCTGGCATGATGAATGCAAGCAGGCATTGCTCAAGTTTTTCTTTGTCCAGCATTTTTAAAGCACATTTATATAGTGGTCCAGTAAAGATATGTGCCCTTTGGTTTCTGAGGCAAATAGTTGCACTGACTTGTTTTCTTACAATTCTCTTATCTCCAAACCTGCCTCTTAACCAAAGGTGAACACATAGTTAATTTTAATTGTAAAGTGTTTAGACATTTTGTGTGAAGTTGGATGGTTCATCTCTGGATTGATTGTTTTTATGTAAATAATGTTAGTGAACAGTAGACTAGTTGAAAGGTCCTGTGTTCGAATCCTAATAATAGAAATGATAGAAAACAATTATTTAGCATGTTTCTGTTATGTCGAGGCAAGCATTTGTCACAGAGGTAGAATAACGATTAAAGATGAAACTAACAATAGAAGTTGATAGACAAATCAAAAGCTGATGTTAAATTTATTTAAGAGTCTTAAATTTTTTGACAAACAATTTGCAGTAATGGTATGATGTTGTACCATAATCTATTGTGGATTTCTGAAGTACTAAATTAAATTTTGAATATAGCCATTAGAATAAAAATATATGATTTGTATTATAGAATAATACAGGCATGAAACTCATTGGTATTAATTGATTATATGATGTTTGAATTTCTGCTGCATAATATTGGGGTGCCTTTGTCTTTACAAAAAAAAAAAAACAGGCCTAAAAATTAAATTATGAAACAAAAATATTTTGTTTGTGTTTGGCACAGTGAATTATGAAATGAACCTAGCTTACTAAAAAAAAGATGAAAATGAATGGTAACAGATAACAATAATTTATACTCAAGGGGTAAATGCTAACATGGATAACCCAGCCAACTTAACCACTAATTATTCGATTTTAGAAGCTAATTTGGTATTTCTCTGAGGGACTTTTTTGCTCCAGGAAGCACTTGGCATTTGACATTTGCCGGTGTCATGCCAACTGAGCAAAAATAAGGGCCAGGTGTTGGCCGTGCCTTTGATTTGCGACCATGTTAATGGCATCCGATCACAAGACCACTAAACAGAGTATTGCCGCCTTGTCGCGATTAGGCTGTAATAAGGTCTGTGTGGCCACAATGACTGTCCGACTTTGATGATCCTTTTTGCATTTTGATGATTGTTTTTTTTTTCATGCCATGTTACAATATTACCATATAAGTCATGATCTACCTATATATGGTCATGATGTGTTGTCATCATATTTAGTCACATGCTTTTATCAAATAAAATTGTTGTTTTCATGCCATGTTTCCCTGTGTCTCATGCCATGTCCAGATTTGGCTCATGCCATGTTTCCATGTGGCTCATACCATTTTTTCTTGTATGTATCATGCCATGTTTCCATGTGTCTCTTGTCATGTGTTCATGTTTCTACAGTTAAGGCATGTTTCTTGTGTCCATTAACACTTGTCTTTGCAGCATAAATAAAAAATGTTGAGGATACCAATTAATTACCACCAGAGTGGAACTGCAATGGTAACCTCTTTTGATGTGGTAATGTATAAAACAAAACTTCCGCTGTATCCATTGGGGATTCTGAAAAATTATCCCATTGAAAATCTTTTATTGTTTTGGAGCAAGAATAGAAGACAAAGCTAGTAAAATATATAAATTTTAATAGAAAATTTTCCTATAATAATAACTAAAAATTTAAGTTGTACCGTATAATTAAAATTAAATTAATTACACAAAGATGTGAAGATGGGAAAATATAACTCTGAAATCCCCCATTGAATTACCATTTACAATCCTTGCAACTTTAAAAAATTACATGTATGTTGTTGACACGTTAGATTTTTTTTTTTAAGAATATGAAAGTTAGGAAGGTGTGCTGTTTTGTGAGAACGTCCCTCTTGAATTGCTTACTATACAGGGTGGTTGACCTGCGTGACGGAGCGCAGTTGACAAAACTTCCTTGCAAGATAAAGTGAATAAAGTACGCGTTAAAACCCAGCTGTTTTAGCAACTTTGAAGAGATCAAAATGTCGTAGGACGCGCAGGTTGTCTGACATTATCGTTGACAGTCGGGATTGAAATGCTAATCACTTGGGTGTAGAAACGAGCAGAATCGTTGTCTCTGACTTCCAGGATGTTGATGATACGATGCTCTGATTACCCCAGCTGGACTGGGAGTGCATTCACATTCGACTGAGGTTGAAAAGTAAATCTTGATCTTATTTATAATTCAACTCTAAGCTAGTTTGTTGACAACATTAATTTCTCTTAAGAATTCATTGATGGGAATTATTTGAACTGAAAATGTAATACATATTTATGATAAGCAGAACAGCTTTTCAAAAGGTCGGTTGATGTTTCAGTTCTCACAGCAACCTACATTTTCCATTATTGATATGTTGTTTTTGATGTCAAATGTAAATTAATTCGTATGTCAGTCTGTAGTATATTTGTATGTATGTAAGTAGGCCTTACTGTGTATATTATAAATATATTATATATGTATATATAAAAAAACACATACCGATAAGCATAAAGTGAAATATTGTCATTGTTTATTGGAGAATATTTTGAACATAGCTCTTCATCATCATACTGTAGCTAATTAACACCATACTAATATACATTGGCAATATCTTGCATTTTCATAATATCTGTCTGTACATTACCTACAGTATACAGCTAACTCTTTTGTATATTTTATATACATATATGGAATTAGTTATTAATAATTTTTGTAATAATAATTATTAATAATATTATAATTGTTGATTATAATTATTAATATAATTATTATTAATTATAGTATGCATTATTACACTTAAACTGGTATTTTAGAGACATGTGTATACGTAAAATTATCATAAGCTCTGTCTATATATCAAATGTTTATTAACACAAAACTGTTGTATGCCCATATATAGTCATGATCATGACCATATTTAGGCATGTCACATGTTTTTGTCCAGGAAATATTTTTAGTGTGAATAGAGCCTTAAGAGAGTCCTGACAATTATATATAAATGTTTGCTGCCCTCGCATGCTAATATCACTCATGATAATATTAAATCATATTTAACAAGTTGTACGTAAATCAAATAACAAGTGAAACATGATATATATTTGGCGAAAATCCAAGGTCCACTTGAAACACTGCTGCCACACAACCCACCTGGCGCCTCTCAGTCTGTACCCCCTTCCCCTTAGGGAATTAAACTAACATATTTTCTGTGACCGCACATTTGGATATGTTTTCCTCTAGTATGTAAAAATAAGACCACCAATTGTTCTGATAGACAAAG
Source organism: Anneissia japonica (assembly GCF_011630105.1). NCBI lineage: Eukaryota > Metazoa > Echinodermata > Crinoidea > Comatulida > Comatulidae > Anneissia > Anneissia japonica. The sequence continues at coordinate 813,937 of NW_022726160.1, forward strand.
TTTTTAACTTTGATAACATTAATAAAAGTTTTTGAATGGAATAAAATTATTTTTAGAAAATGTATGAGAATATTGATAGATTTATGGTAGTAGATGTTTAGATTACTTTTAAAATTTACGTGTTTAAAACTTCAAATAAATTAGGCATTTCCTTGTTAATTAACTAAATTAATTTGTTTATGCAGTAGGTAAACAGTATGTATAAGTTATATATTTACTTTACTATAATGTTGCCTAATATTTTAAATTATTTTATTAATTTGCAGATTATATAATTCCAAAATAACTTAAGTAATCATAAAGGATAATCAATCTATGTTAATTAGTGAAGTACAATTGTTATGTAACAAATATGAATAATCAGTATACTGTTATGTATATTATTACTTTTTTGATTGGTGAAAAATCAACTAATTAAAATTTCGAAAAATTGATATTTTAATTAAGTAATCTGATACTTTTATAATTTGACAAATTACCTCGTTTATTGAAAGAGAGTATGCATTCATATATTTATTAAGGATGATAAAGTATTGAAATCTCTTGATTTAGGGTACTCTGGGTGAAATTCCTGTTTTTCTTTATTGATAGATGTTGTGGAAATGAAGTTAATTGGCAAGTCCCCTATGGAAAATAGAAAACAAAAAAATTTGTATTTTACACTTACTTATTTATTCATTTAAGTTCCAAATTGTGACAATACTGTAGATAACTTGTTTAAATAGATAGCTGTTTTAACCAATTTACATGTTCCTAAATAGCGTAGGTAATTTTGCGATGAGAAGTTTATCTTACTCATTATGGTTAATTTCCTCCACTTGCCGTGAACAAGAATTTACAAATTCCCTTGACACACTAAGTTTCGTAGGTCCCCATGCAGGAGGAAATCACATCATGACCCATCAAACCGCCTGCCAAAAATGCCTTTTGACGGGCTCGTAGGCTTGGCGTCGAAAGATGGTCTGCATGTCCCAACATCAGTGTTTGTACTGCCTCAAAGGCCAGTCCCAAAGGGCCTGCGCAGGAGTAACTTCATTCACTTATTAGCTCGTTTGATTCACCATGACAATTTTCCCGTGATTTAATAACAATTGAGTTCGTTTTTGAAGTAGAGATCGAGCTTCGCGAGAATCGCTTCGGAGGTTTCTTGAAATGATGTTAATCAAATGTGGCATGCCGTAATAGAAATTCAAGGCTTTCAGTTTCTGTGTTGGTTGACTCTGTGGCGTTTTGTTGACATGTGTGCGATCGTGTTTTGGACAACATACTTCAAAACGTCTCACATGTTTTGGTCTGTATGACTGTCAAGTCTATTCTTATCGGGATACAATCCTGAAAAAGACTTTTACACTTTGACAACCGATAGGTCTTCAAATATCTTGAAAAATATTGAAAACTTATTGGGGATTCGCAGAAAATATTTAAAGCAGTTCCTAGATCTATATAAGGTAACTTGTCAACATTTTGTAATTTTTTTTATGAGGTAACATTTTTTAAACATTTTTTTTTATGAGAATTTTTCCTGGACTTTATTGAAATACTCAAAAATAATACATAAAAACCTAGTTCGAGGTCCTGGTAAGGGACACTCGCAAAGTACAATAACTAATTAATTAATAATTATTATAAAAATGCTAAGTTTTAATTATTGACAAAAATCAAATCCTTAATCTGGAAAATACTCTCCCTCCCAATATATTTGTGATGAGAACCTATTCATTAATAAGACAATCAAGTAAAAAGTATTTAAAGTATATCAATATGTACAAGTCAAAATTTGTAATTTTCTTTCTTATTGTCTATATCTTATATATTTTTGAAAAGCTTTAACCAACCAATTAAAACAATTAATTGCTCCTATATGTTAAAAATAAATATAAATGATCAAATGTCATCAACATGTCTCACAGATTAAAATAAGACTTGTTTCTAAACTTGTGATCGGGAATTCGAACCACACGCTGGCCATTCTGTGGAGTGGTTTATGCTGTGTTTAGGCTAGGATGCAAGTAATTCATAAACAACAATAATTCTTAACGGTTCTGAGGTCAGCAGAACAAGTGGTTTTCATATTATATCATTCATTTCAATGTTTACCTTCATAAATTGAACATGAAATTTTTTTTAACCTAGAACAGTCTACAATGCCAAATTTAAAATTTGCCCACGTAAAAAATGTTTCCTAGAAAGAAAATTACTTTGTATTGGTTGGCACATTCTAAAAGTCCAATGACCTAGGGTAATAACATCGCAAGCACCTTTTTCTTTTGTTTTAGTTTTTTGTTAGTCAAGTTTTTTATTCTAGTTTTTCTTTTCTGTTTTAGTATAATGTTATTTCTTTAATATATGGACTAACGATTTGAAACTTGCATATGACAGTTCTGTCGCTATCAGCTACCATTTTCAAATGACTGGAATGTAGACATTAATCTACCAGCTTGCGCACCCTCGTCTTTATTCATGTTGTCTGTCTGTCTTCCTGATCCATATGGATTCTTTATTCCTTCTACTTTCGAGATCGGCTTCCTTTCCTAGTACCTTGTGGTATTTCCAATCCGGAATGTGATTGTTATTTACCATATGTCTGGTGATCGCCAATTCAAAACTGTCCTCCGAGACAGAACCCCTCCTAGCTCTAGTCTGTGCTTGCACTTGCAACATCTGAAGAGATAAGACGAAAATGACTTTAATAATTGAATAGAAATAGAAAAATTATAATTTCTTATTGAATTGAATTGGAGTTTAGTGCACCACCAGCATTTCAGACAGGCCAGTGTAAACATTGAAAGGGGTCTGTTGACACAACCATAATTGGTATTACCAAGTTTTTGACTCTATGTCAAGTAAAGTAGCTATTTTTATGCTGAGCCTTCGAAATGCATCTAACCATGTAACGATTACAACTTAAATTACCAGCTTTAATGCTTTAAAAGTTCTGATAACGACCTTTTTTACTTATTAGATTAGCAAAACTTATTTGAAATTATTTTTATGATTGACAAGATATTTGACTTTAAGTGAAATATCAAGAAATGATGATTTCATGTTTAATCATAGTTGTCATAAATTATACTTGCGTAAAATGGTCGATCAAATTCACTTTCAACGTAAGTTGTAAAATTTAATCGAGTAACAATTTTTTTCTGAACTTTGTGGGAAGATATTAATTTGATCCGTTCTTTTTGGCAGGTGGTCATTATTTAAATTTTGATCCTGACTGATAAAACAAAACCACCTAAAAAATATACAAACACCAGATTAATAAGGCTTGATAGAACATGCGTATTCTTCAGCTATTTGGCGTCGTTTTAGTAAGTTTATCGTGCATGCGAACACTGATAAGCCATAGCCAAAACACATGACATATATTTGCGTGTGATTACGAAATGACAAAGTCGGATGTACCAGATCGAACACTACGCTATGCACCGCAAATTTGAACCTATACCAGAGAGTCCAGTAAAGCTTAAACAAAGATGGCATAGGGGGAAATTACAAATGACACAAGCAAACGCACTTCTAGTCCCGAAAAAAAAAGATAGAATTGAGATTGAATCTGACTGGCTTGTTGATACGTGGCACGTACACGCACGGGAGCGTCAAGAAATGTGAAATCTAGATACAACTGCCGGTCATTTAGTCACTATAAAGCTGATATTTAAAGAGTCAAAGAAACCAACTCTCATATGAATCATTTTTTGAAACGTGTGGAAGTCATAAACAAGAAATTTGATAGAAGAAACACAAATACAGCCTGACAGAAGAACCCCAACAGTCAAATATGTTTTGTCATCATAATCGGAGCACTTCTTAACTAATTAAAGCATATTACAATAAATATACAGAGACCCAGCTTGTTAATAACATCAAAATATTAACCCCTGAAACGATACTAGTCAGAACAACTGAAACCAATAAACAGTAAAATATTATCTAGACCGATATTATTACCCAACCAGGTACTATTAACACAGTACTTCTAGAGGGAGAAAAACAAATTTCTGTAGATAAGTTGTCTTGGAGACACGATTTGACTAGTACTGAAATTGAACTCCTCACACTCTGACATTTTAAAGCCCAACAACCTTCTCCTGCATCATATACTTTCACAACCCCACCAACCCGCAAGCTGTATTCTTTTATTCCTCATCATATTAAATGATAATAATGTAGAATGCGACAAATATTACCACACAAATACCAGAAAAATGTCACCATTTACACAAATGCTTAGGCAAGACTTTTTTTATTCCTTGTTTAGCAAACCCACTGCCCGCCAATAATGATGATTTCATATAAAAATAAAATTATATTTTTTTACCAATTAGCCACAAAAAAAATGGAAATTTCAGAAAAAAAATTTAAAGTTTTTCTTTATTTTCATTACACCTAACACTACCTTGAAATCTCCAAAAATAAGATTTATATTCCTTCCTAATTATATAAATTTAAAGCATTTAACCATCCCATTACTACACTATTTACATTCAACAATAAAATGTTATTCTTATTTTCTCCTTCGTCTAGATGGTTTTTGGCAAATAGTTTTGCTAAATAAGAAAACAATTTTTTTTTTCGCTTTCCTCTGACGATTTATAAAAAACAAAAGTTCCCAAAACAAGGTATAAAAATGTCTCTCCTTACCTACACATTATTAAAACGTTTTGACAGGTGAGGAATACACAAAATATAGCCACCCTTCAGATAATAGCATAATAGATAGCCAGAATATATGCATCACCATGGCCAAAGAATATGTAAAACAGTACACAGATGTGCAGTAATAGTTGGCCTCCCCAGTGAATTTTACCCCAGACTCAGTCGTGCAAAAGAAGTTAAGTGTGCTGCTTGTACCCTAGGGATCGAGTTTTTTCCTAGGCCCAGTCACACAATGTGTCGCTTGTACATTTAGCATTCAAATGTTCACATACGATCATGTACCAGTCTTTGACTGCCATTTAATTTGGTCAGTCATATACAATAGATCTTCAAATCGGGACATACATTGAGCATCTGAAAGAAAATATAAAAGTAATATGTTTTTAAAACTCTAATGTTTTCAGTTTATTACATTCTTAGTGAGTATACTGGGGGTGCCGGAGACTACAGACACACCCCCAGTGACAGCAAATTTGTTCCAGTAAGTGGGTTAAAATACTAAAAATACAAAGTTATCATTGGAATAGGTATTTACTGCATTTTTAATTTTTGCATGATATTCCCCACCCCCTTATCCCAGGCCAAAAACCAAGCTATTATATTTTGTATTTTTAATTATATTTATTACTATTTTAAGGATCTGTCCACACTTTTTTATATGACACATTTGTGTGATGTGGCCATATATGGGCGTGATATATCATATTACACCCAAATATGTGCATATCACATTTATTTAATAGTGTTGATAGAGCATTAGTGTTAGGGTTCAATGAAAATGTTGTTAGTTAGTTTAACTTTATTTTTATTGCTTCATAATCGTTCACAGTATTAAATTACCTATGTAGAATAAATTAGGTTAATGGTTAATCAATTTCCTTTTTGAGTCAATGTCCCATGATTCTAACCAAACATTCTTACATCCTTGTCAGTCTAAAATCAGCGACAGGGTACGTACTTATAACTCATTCATAGTTGTTCCAATTGAGAAGGTAGCTTATTTTGCTAATTTAATTTACCAATCAAATGTTTCTTCAAAAGGATTGTTCCTAATTAGATTTGTTTTGTGCAATAGTACACAGCCATCTGTCTCCCGGTATCAAAGCAAGTTACGATCTTATCCAGCTTTTAAGAGAAATTCAGATTATATGGTTTTCACTCAAATCAAGTTTTGCAGTGAAGTTGATGATTCTTCAATCTTGGCTACAGTACAGTCTTGTTTCTGTGGTTTGAAAAGTTTGTGCAGAGTTGTATTTGTGTTGACAATAGAAACTTAGGACTAAGATGGATTCTTTAAGAGTTTTATAAATACAAAAAAAGTTGACCGTATCTGATTTTTTATTCTTGGACTAAATTCCTGTCCAGACTTTCAAATTGTATTTGACAAAAACATGTGACATGCCTAAATATGTCATGATGACATCACATCATGACCATATATAGGCACATCATGACTATATATGGGCATACAACAGTTAAACTAATAACAGATAATCTAGACAGGGCTCAAGTATTTGGATTAAAAAATGTATAAATACATAACATTTCAAGTTTCAATGTTTATTAAAATGTACACAAGTCCACATTAAAAGCTCATTTCACAGTACAGTACCTTGTTTACAATGGTTCTACTTAAAACTATTGTATTCATTTTTATACTATAGTGAAAGTAAAATAATTACTTACGACTTACAATCTTATGCTTCATTTTTCATGATTGAATTGAGAAGGGTAGAGTAGAAAGGAGTAAAATAAAAAGAAAAGAAGTTTATGTTCTGTCAACAAATGTCCATGAACTTACTATTTTTTCAAGCCTGTAGAGAAAGGCTGATTATAATGATTGTAATTTTGAAATAAATAAATTAAATTACTCATGATTAAAATGTTATTTCTTAATGGAATTTGAATAAAAGTCACTTAAAAAATAATTTGGATAGCTGTGTTTTGAGTCATCAAGAGTTGGTGAAGAATTAGGACGATAAATCTTGACAAACCTACTTAAAGCCTTGAATGTCAAACCATTCTTTATCATTTCTCTTCTTTGACAGGCTCACTACCCCTTGACCAAGTACAGAAGGGTGTACATTTCGGTCAGGTGCCAAACTTGGCACATTTGCCAATCATCGACTGGGCTCGTGTCTATCATCGCAGGAGCTTGTACATTTCCTGTTTAGCCTAGAACTTCTGGGTGACTGGCCTCCCTAATTTCTTGAAACCCAAATGATGTGTCCATTATGGAGCAATCGGAACACATTTCTTGGCTGTTGAAACGTGCGAGGCGACACTGAACCTGTGAAAAATTCGCTCGTCAAGCCTAGCAGTGTGTTAAGCATTGCCACTTACTGTTGAATTTAATTTCCGCTTTTTTGAATTGTATTTTACAGTTAAAGAGAAGTGGCGTGTAATTCATTGCGAGTTCATGCGTGTTATCGTAAGTCTCAAACTGTATAGTTTTCTCTCATACAATATATAACACTTTTGAATTAAAATATATTTACAAAACAGTAATGATAATATTTTAGCCATTAGGCTACTGTATAATATATTATTTTGAGCTGGTACTTATATAAAATTATACTAATGCAACCGTGTCGCTATGTATTTTATGGCTTATAAATTAAATAAATATAAATATTGTGGCCGCCTTTCATCAATATTGATGGCAACATCAGACCTGACATACCTAGATATCTATATACAAAAAAACCCCCAAAAAATCCAGTGTTTACAACTTTGATCTTAACAAAAAATCTTTATACTAGTAAGTAGTAATGAAGTTCATAAAATAAATTAAATTTCTTTTCAAATTTAAATTACTTGAATATTATGTGACTTGCACATCATGTGACTTGAGCAACATTTGACTGGTGCATCATGTGACTTGCGCATCATGTGACTTGCACATCTTGCGACTGGTGCATCATGTGATTTACACATCATGTGACTTATGCATGATGTTACTTGTGCATCATATGACGTCACGTTAATTAAGCGATAGATCTCATGAGTGTTTGTGTATGGTATTATTTTTAATATAATTAAATTAAAAAAATTATAATTATAAAACAAACATTCATAAGACACCAAAACTCTAAACTTTAAAATAGCAACTTATGGTTTTATTTTAAATATATTTTTAACTAGCTGACTAACCTCCTGAAGTGGATAGAAAGCAGTGCCAGTAATTTGAATCGTTGCGATTTTGAGCGAGAGAGTCGGATCTGGACAGGTGTGGAAATGGTTGCTATTCTTCACAATGTCAACATTACACCTGACAATGTACCTCAAATTGTTGTAAGTTATTTTAGTTTTATTATAATGAAATTATAGTGATAAATTACCCATGTTTCAAACTTGTGTTTTTAATTATTATATTACTATTATTCATTCAAATGCCCCACTTTGAAGCCTAGCTCAAGAAGAAAAAACCTGGAATAAACGCCTTCCTCGAATAAACACACCAAAGTGTTTATTTTTCCCACGAATCAATGCCCCTCCCCCTAAATGACTGTAAACAAAACTAATAAAAGCAACATCATTCTGAACACATTCTATTAATGTTCTACTTCAGTAGAATTACATTTTTTCTAGCCTGGTTGGTAGCCGCTATTTTTGATCACACAGTAACAAAGTTGACGGCGGTAATTATGTGTTGTAGTTTCACATTTACAGTGAAATTAAGGGGCAGGAGTATAATATACAGTACGTATCCATTTTACACCAAAAAAACGCGTCCCTTGAATAAACTTAAAAACCCTTCTCAACAATAAATGCCTCAGGGCATTTATTTGAATAAATATGGTAATTGAATGACCAGACCATACATTATTATTAATTGTTATTGTTAATTATTTTATTATTGTTAATAATTATTATATTATTATTATTATTGAAATATCAGATACAGACCATGCTTTATTATTAATTGTTATTGTTAATTGTTACGTTATTGTTAATAATTATATGTGAGGTCTCACTACAAAATGAGTCTCATCGTTAGAAAATCAAAAAATGAGTTAATATTACATTTTGGTAGATCACATTATAAGCTTTAATTTGGTCTTTGAATGGCTTCCCTGGGATAAATACATCCAGAGATGTTAGCATTTAAAGTTTAGGTGTATGAGAACCAGGTTTTGAGAAAATCGGCATCAAAGATAAACTAACCTCTACAAGTAATAGGACTAGAATTACAGAATATGCAAAGAGAATACTGTTTTAGTAAGAAAATTCACTTAAGTACACAGTCATAAAATATAAGTATCAAGTTATTCGAAAACATTAAAATCAAAATTTTGTAAAAATGTTGCCTTGACCTATTTTGGTGAATATCTCAATATGATTTCACCAACGATGCGTCTTATTTCGTGGTGAGACCTCACATATTGTTATTATAATTGAAATATCAGATAATAATAGATACATATTTGGAGTTTATGGCTAATATGACTAGTTTAAATTTCTAAAGTTTTCTAAAAGGAAACATGATAAAAAATATTCTAAACAGTATATTTGGTTTTCTGATTTTGGGTCTTTCACACTTAGGCAACGCAAAGTTGTGGGGTGCTTTTTTTACTTTATTATTCTTATATTTTTCAGCATCATGTATCAGCTCTGTGTGAGGAGAACGAGAAAGATGCGGAACACTCGTTGCCCTCAAACGTCGCCAGTCTGCTGGAAGGTCTCTTTCTCATCTTTGAGTATCTTTTCCGTGACAACATGCGCTTCATGAAAGATTACAAGTAAGTGAATTTCTCGTGTTAAATTACAAAGTTACTTTAGCAATTATCAGACCAGCTGCAGGACAATGAGTTCCAGAGACGATAAAGTACAACTGACTTTATGCACTTGTCCAGAGGATGAGTAGCAGGGGTGATGTATGTGTCAGTAGAATATAGGGAACAAATTTTGATTGAAAATAAATGTTAATTTTGTGGTTGCTGCAAAGTAATAGTTAAATATGCAAATCAGGCTTGATGAAGTGTTTAAAATTTTACTAGAATGGTTTTGCTGTGTGTACGATATAATTAATAGTTGAATGTGCAAATCAGCCTTGATGATAAAGTGTTTAAAATTTTACTAGAACAGCTTTGCTTTGCATATCAGTGTTTGGGCAACCTGCACGTATGTTAAGAACTATATAAATATGCAAATTGGGATTTAATGACTGAATATGCAAATAAGGAATAATTCCAGGATAGCATTGTGCATATAAATATGTATTTAAGAATGACTATTATTCAAATATTATATAAATTTTGTTGACTGTTTTCATACTTATTTTATCAGGATTGCATTAATGCGGACGATATCAAGGAAACCTTACACAACAGTGAGTTCAACTGTTAGACATTTTGGCGCAATACTGTACATGTTGCGTTTTACTGTCTTCGTACATAGATAATTACGACACTTTCAAAATCCCACTAAAATTTCTGACAAAGATGATTAACTGCAACCTCTTAATGATTCAGTCGATGTACTTCTACAATAAACATAATTAATAACACAAATCATAATGCATTAACTATATTTACAGATGCAACCCTACTTTTTCAACCAAAATATACTGTTTAGATAACTGTATCAACATGTTTCCTTTTTAGAAAGCTTACATATGTTTATGATTCAATACATACAACATCTGGATTGCACTATTTTTAATGGGATGCGTTAACACTCCACATTTGTTCGCAAATGGAAAACATCATATTGTACAGTAAATATTCCATAAATTCATACTTTTTGATTTTCAGAATCATGGATGGATGAGCAGAAGAAAAAGTAAGATGAATATTACAGAATATTATGAATATTATTAATATTATTGAATATTATCTCAATTGCAAAAATTACTATAAACCAAAATACTGAAGCAGTATGTGATATGATATAATACGATATTATTTTATTGTTATTTACACAACATGGTATAAATATAACTTTGATGATTAGTATGTTAAACCATAATATATGTAAACAATTTTTATGTATGTCCAGAAAAATGTATAGAGGCATCTGCTTAGGTGTGGGTGGAGGTCTCGGGGTCAGGGAAAGACCACAATCACTCACCAAAAGAACAAGGACGGAGTGCTGACCTGAGTCAGCAGAATCTAAAACATCAGCTACCATCATAAAGTCTTCTGAAATTCTCCAGCTTGTGGTAAAAGTGAATAAGGTGTACATATAAAACTGCTACACTCTTTATTTTCTTTTTTTCTAACAATATGTATCTTAATTTTCTCAGGCAATCAACATTCATTCACTGTATCACTTAATTTCTGGTGCATGAATCCTGCTGTGGTAAGAAGTTAATTTAATTGATGATTATTCTCCAATATTAAATATAATGTAATTCTTAAAGACATACAGGACATGACCCATAACCAGGGAGTTTGTATGGCATGGCTAAACTTTTTTTTGTGTTCCTTTTCAGAATTCTATCGGTATATTACTAAGAAGTATATATATTGGAATAGACTTTCTCATAAATTTTGCTATAAAGGACTTCCGTTGCTCTTAGCCTCTTAATTGACCTCTTTTGTAAAAAAAAAAGAATAAGCAAAATTATGGACGGTTAAGAATGTCCTGGGGACAATTTGCATCCTCTGAGTCCATATAATAACTTACTGGACTTGGGCCCGAGGGAGGAAGCCTATTTAAAAAGTAGAACGATCCAGATTTGAACACAAGATACAGAGTGCATGATACAAATATATTTCAAATTCTTCTGCTATACTTTTATCCCATGGTGCATCAGTTGTCCCATGATGCATCAGTTGTCAATTGACACACTTAATATATTTTAAGAGACGCTTTTGTACTTGTTGCTTATCCTTTTATTTACGGTTTACATATGTGTAAAAGATTTTTAATTTGTAGGTGCTGCCATGAGAGAGTTTTCACAACCTTATGAAAATGATAACGAATATGATTATATCATCTTCATTATCGTCATTTGTGCCTAAAACATCCTTGAAAATACATAAAAGAGCATAAAATGATCGTTGATTTATTGTAAAGGCATTGATGGCTATGTTGTGAGAGATATGCTACTGTTGCCAGATTGGTTATTGTTTTTGTAAGCTTGTAAAACCTCCCTGTTAAGGCAACTGTTGCATTTCGGGGTCTCAACCGTAAAAAAAAAAAAAAAATTTGGGAGTTTGAATTTGATGCTAGTCTTGGGTAGGGTGGACTGGGATCGATACCAATCCAGTATAAACTAAATGATGGGTACTGGGGAAACGCTTGCATTTTTGACACTCATTGGTATTAGACACTATCCAATACAATTCTGAGCACTTCACATGGCATATTTATACTTTATGCATGTAGTCTAACAATATTGTTTGTTTAGTTTTGAAGTTATCTCAATTACCATTTTTTATTTTTTCTGAAATGGCGCAATACACCAGAGGTTTATCGGTCGTGACCAATTGACCTTTTTTGGAATGTGTCGGTCAAACTTAGCAACTGACCAGTCATAACAACAGCGCCAGGAATATGTGTCTGTCTAAACAATGACACATGTTGTCCACAAACACATGTGTTTGTGTATGTTTTAACAGTCATTTTGTGGGAACTTGGTAACAATATCCAAAGAGTGGGACTTAGTGGAAAGATTCATTAAAAGATTGGCCAATCGGCCACTGGTTTTTGGCAAAGCATTTTGTAGATTTTGTCCATCGAGGAGTATAAATTGGTCGGACATTAATGTTTCATGTTGATATGTGTTCGATCTATGCTGAATTATTTTCCATGATTGGGAACACTCACCAAGGAGTGGATGAGTACCTATTACTGTTTCAAATAATATTTGTGTGCTTTTCATGTTTTTGGAAAACTAAATACAGTAAATGCCAACAATTATTTTAATCATTTGGTGGGTTTTAGCTTGCTGGTTATGACATCCAATCTTGGGATTGAGCAGTCAATCACAGTAAATGTCAGGATTGTTATCACAACAAATCTCCCTCCTAAGTCTGATGATAAAAATTGCCTTATAGAGAATCATATGTATTGCGATGAAATTGCTCTCATTTCCTCAGCATTAGGCTGTGTCAAGAGGGGGTTTGTAGTTATGGGTTTTTTTTTAAATTCCTTTATTTATTTATTTTTTTCTTTTTCATTCCACATTTTTATTTGGCCATAGAGAAGAAAGTTACTGTATGAGGTATTCCATACTTTGAACGCTTTGAGACTCCGGTGTAAAACACTACATAAATTCAACTACATTACATTAAATTGATTGTCTATATATAATTGTGAAATCCTATGCTGTATATAATGTGTAAACTCTGACCCCAACAGGCATTCTCTGACTTACAAAACATTAGAAGCATCATCTTGACATCTGGCACTCTGTCCCCGATGGACTCGTTCTCCTCCGAACTTGGCACTGAGTTCCCGATCCAATTGGAAGCGAACCATGTCATTCATAAATCACAGGTAAATGGTGTTGATAAACAATGAATACATCACAGTTCAGACCGCATATACCTGTGATAAAAATGTAAAAAAACATATATTCTTACTCCTCA
>NW_022726160.1:827270-884618 GCF_011630105.1 Anneissia japonica
TGTTGGTTCAACTTCAACTTACAAATGGTCATACATTCACCTTTTGAATAGTTGATTAGTTTATTTATTTAGTTTTCATGCTTTTGCTACCTTTGAATACCCTTTTCATTTTTTATTGTATTTTAAAATATGTTTTGTTCTATAAATATGTTTAATAAAGTAAAATTTTACTGAAAAAACAAACATACCTACAAACATGCATATTTATGTTTTTTTGTAGAATGATTTAATCAATTAAAGAATGATTTAATCAATGACATATTTCTTGATTACATCCATAATTACCTGTACATTTGTAGAACACCACAATAGCAGCAATAAAAGATACAATAATCATACATATTTTGGGTATGCATTGTATAAATTGGGTCGAATTTAACGCTTCAGTCAAGGCATTTTAGACATCTCCTTCGGCATATATTATTCGATCCAATTATAAACTTCTGGTAGTTACATTTAGCTAACAATTTGCTCTGACTAGATAAGTATCTTACGATATTTAACCCTGATATAATTTTTACTATGAACATAACCAAGTGAGCCAGCTATGATGACAATATCTTATACATTATACATATGTGATATGCATACCCAGGTGGCCATTCCTTGTAGATTTTGGTTTAGTAATCACGGAGATGATAAATGCGATTTGCAAGTTTACACAAGAGCTGCAGTACATGGTATGTGTCGGAGAGTATGTGTCATGGCTTAGGGAGCGGCCTGGTCGCTCTCCATGCCACACGACCTGTTTTTATCAATCCTCTCATTTCCATGTTTTTATCACTTGTTACTTCGGAGATTTGAGCATCCATGTTTACATGCAATAAAGTTTGCTTCGGAGCCTCCCGCGAGAGCGTTTCAAGTTTTCCTACATAATTCAAATTAAAGATCATATTCCTGTTTGTTTTCTCATCCGTCGTCCGTGTGTTGAATGGCGGGGAAAAGTAATTTCTTGTCTGAGTACCGTGACACCTGGTTATTACCACACTCCAGGTGGTGAGGAGAATTTCCGTAGTATTTCTTAAAACATAGCTATTGGAATAAATGGATGTTTTTAGTTTATTTAAGTTTAAATTTGCTCCATTTCTCATAAACAAAATATCTTCATGATTCCAAGCGGAAAACATGATGCATTTTTTTTGTTTGTCTGAAGTATGACATTTTGGTCGTGATGATTTCATCTGAGAACCCAGCTTTTTCTGGGTCAACTATGAATTCCCTGGGGAGTGTCCAGGTTATGTCACTGTTTTATGCTTTTGTTAACATCTTTTAACAGCTTATGTTCCAGCCAATATTACATTTGTCAACTTTTTTCATGGCTCTTCTCCACCCATTTATACTATTTTGCTCTGAATTTTCCTTAAAATACTGTATGCCCCATTTTAAATTATTTTCTAGAATTTTATGAACAACTTATGTTCTAGCCAATATTACATTTGTCAAGCTTTGTTAAAAACTGTTTTATGGTTCCTCTTCACTCATTTATACAGTTTTAAACTGATTTCTTTCCAATTTAAATATGTCTCAATTTTTGATTTATTCCTGGAATTTTAATGAAATATGTAGTGTCAAATATATTAGTTTAAAGTGACTACAAAACTAATTAAATATGAAATAAAAACATTTTTTTTCTGTTTTTTTTTTTTTTTTAAGTTTCCCTATCCCCTCCCCCATTTCTGTGAGGTAGTGTTACTAGTCAATATCATGCTATCGTATTACATGTTTCCTTTTCTCTTTTAAATCTTATTTTTAGATATTTGTAAGTACCATAGCATTTGGGCCTAATGGACATTCTCTAAACGCAAGTTACAAGTCCTCAGAGGTATGTGTAATACATGTTCGTCATAAAATTTTTCAGTTAGACGCCCTCATTAGTTCTATAAATTAGTTTTAGGTTGCGTTAATTCCACTCATCGTTGGTTCCTGTTGATACTTGGGTGTAACTGTCATTTATGGCCATAAATTGCTTCACTTAACTAATGTGGGTCGTTATTGGTTCCTGGGCTTAATTTCCAGGTCAGCCTTGGTTTCTGAGGTTTTGTAAAAGGTTACTATGGGTTACCGGTAGTTTGTATTGCCCTTTAATAGGTTCGTAATTTAAATATAAGGGCAATTTTGATTTCCTGTCTTAATGAAATGGTATTTAAAAATTTGGTTGATAGTCAAAAGTTACTGCTTTTTGGGTGTTGTTTTTATGTTTTTGAAATACATGAATTTTTCATAATAGGCTTATTTGATTTTTCTAAATTGTGAATTCTTATAGGTAATGTTTTCATGAAAACTTCATATTTTGTTAATTGTAAAACAAGTTGATTTAAAAAAAAATATTTTGGTATTTTTTTTTACAAAATGTGTTTTTTTATGATCTAATCTAAATTGTAAATTATTATTTGTAATATTTTTGTATATTTTGTTAATTGTTGTCAAATAAAGTGCGATTTTTTTAAAACACCCAGATGTTTTACTCCTAAGATTTCATTTGACATTTTTAATTAAAGCTGAATTAAATTAAATAATATTAGATTGAGTTTGTACAATACAGTACAGTATTTATTTATTTCTTTGTGTTTGTCTTATCTACTTATATATTGATTTATTAAATTAAGATAGTTAAATATCTTTCTATTTTATGTAATTTGATAATTTTTGATATTTTTCTAGTCTTATAATTTCCAAGATGAAGTTGGACATCTGTTGCTCCAAGTGTGCCGCATCATTCCGTACGGAGTACTCATGTTCTTCCCTTCCTACAGTATGATGACAAAACTGCAGGAACGATGGCAGGTATGGGGGTTGTTAGTGGGGGGTGGGGGAGTGATGTCTCCATCCCATGGTGCATAGGTTGGCAGAAATTTATAACAACCATCATCATTACTATGAGATGAGAGCAGCTTTAGCTCAGTCAGCTAAACTGGTGGTAGCCACTGTGTGTGCTGAACTGTGGAGATATCTTGGTCCCTGGTACAATTCTTTTCACTGCTCTCTTTGTGTTTCAGTTGGAGGGCTGAAATGCAAGTTATGATAGTGCACAGTCTTTCCGATGAGACATATAAGCTGTTGATCCCGTGTGCATCATGGTGGCCCATGTACACGTCAAAGAACGCAGTATACCCTTCGGAAAAGAGTAGGGGATTATCTCCAGGTATACTGCCCAATCACCACCAGAAGGACCCAACTGTAAATAAGTCTTCTCCAGACTTTCATGGGTTGTCAATTGTGTTTACACCGAATAAATCCAACACCTTTATTATAACCACCTAATGAAATTATGCTAAAGAATGTAAAGCTTTAAAGTTGTAATAAAATTACAGACATTCCAAATTTTGATATAGATTGGAGCCTATTGTGCTTAATTCATGGTTGTATATTATGTCTTGTTGTGGTGTGAAATTTGTGGCCCACATGCATAGTCACCCAACACACACTTTCATAACCTTGGTGGTTTTATTGGGGTTGGAAGATTTTGCACCAAATATGCATGGCATGTCAAAAGAATTATATACAAATTACACAAAAGAACTATAAGCCTTGTTTATCGCAACTTGTTTTAATATAATATTTCTTCTGTATTTTTGCCTGATTAGTAAAATAGCTCCTGTTCTCCTACATGAGCCCAACTTAGCACCTATTTTTTTGTTTCCCTTTTCCTCTAATTTTGTATCTTACATTTAGCCTTATTACATCTTGTAAATCATTGTGTATCAAATGATAGATAAAAATACTCACTGCTTTTGCTTATCTTTGATATGACCCAGTACTTGACTATGAGCAGGGCAGGTTTAATAGAAGTTGGCAACAAATATGATTTTTCAAGCATTCTAAATATATAGTTCATAGTGTTGTAAAGAAAGCTATAAACCTTGAGGCTATATTATTTACCCAGTGGCCAGCTACAAACATGATATACATTTCACATATATATAGTCACAGACCTCTTTGACTTCCTTTCCTCCTCCATCCTTTCTAGTGTCTGCATCCCCGTGTCTTCCTTACTTCTCCTTGCTTCCATTGTTGCCATTTGTCTGCTTTCTTTTGTCTCTGTTGTGTTGCCATTTATCTGCTGTTTTTTTTTGGGCTGCTTGCTTCTGCTTGCCTCCTCCCCTTCTTTGCCTCCTCCATCCTTAGCTGTTTCTCTGCCACACCCCCTTTACCTCCAATGTGCCTCTCCTTGCTACCTTTTGCTCTGTCTTTGTCTCCATTGCCTGTTCATGCTTCTTCTCATTTGATTCCCTTTACGTTCTCTCTGCCTTTCCTTCGTTTTTTTCACCCTACCTCACCTTGCACACCACTATCTTGTTCCCTGGCCTTCCTCTCCCTCCACCCCTTTGCCTTCTGCATGCATTTCTTTTGCCTCTCCCACTTTATAGATAATTTTTACTTTTTTGTTTTACATAAACTGTTTAGTTTTAGTTGTTGATCTTTAGATGTTCAATTTAATGTCAAATGTCAAATAATTTTCTCTCATTTCCCCATTTCTATTTTAGAACACCGGTTTATGGGATAAGTTGAATGAACTAAAGGTTGTTTTGAGTGAACCACGAGGGAATAACACAAATGAATTTGATTCTTTGCTGAGGCAGTTCTATGATGTCATCAAGGAATGTGAGCAACGACAACAAGTTAAAGGTGACTAAGTACAGTATTACGCAAAATTTTATTAAGGATTTTTTTCCAGAATTTTTTTTGAGTTATTTCTAGTTTAGCCCAATCCAATAAAGTCAAGGATGTAGGAGAATGATTTGTTTCTGTATAAATCTGATCAACTTGCTGGTTTAGGCGCAAGAAACTTGGTTAACTTCTGTATTGCTTTTAACGTATATATATTTAGGGGTCATTCACAATTATCAACATTTTCACAAGTGTACAAACAATACGCTGGGTGGGGAGGGGAAGGGGTGGACACATTTGTACACTTTTACCTTTGCATGAAAATGTTGATTCAAAATAACATACAATATTTTAAATAATAGATCTTTATGACCAAATATAATGTAACCATGGATATACAAGACATTTTTATGCAACCAAATACAATATTTTAATTGACTTCACAAAAAAATTGGTTTTGCAAAATCAACATTTACTGTGTACACTTTCAATGGGGAGGGAGGGGGTTACCAAAAAGGAGTGTTGCTTGTACACTTTGCGATAATGTTGATAATTGTGAACATCTATAACAAAGTAATTAAACTTTTAGTACACCATGTGAAAGAATATGGTTTCTGAGATAAAACCACTAGTTGATCATTTTATTATTGATACTTACCATGCAAAACCTAAAAGAAATATGTTACCATCCTTCAACAAAAACTTTACAAACGAGTTACATGACATTTTTTCGATGATAGCTACTGTTTTTGGAAAGGATGTGTTGTTGTGGGCAGAGATTTTTTTAGCATGAACTTCATAATTTTGTTTATTTGTGATGATAACAATTTTCAACTGAAGGCTACACTGCTCCCCTAGCCTCATTAAGTAACTTGGTGATCAAAGCTCCCAAATTAACAACTTTGCTTGGTGGAACATCCTTCTTAAAAGATTATGAAAATAAATTTTTGAAGTAACATAAAAATGATCAACTAGAACTTGGAAATTCCTAAAGATGACCCAATAAAGGTCAAAACGTTGAATCATGGCTTCCCTCTTTAATATTATTTAGAGTAATGTTCATTCTATGCTATTTAAACATAATCAGTGCCTCTGTTGGCTTAGAAATTAGTATATTAAATAAAATATTACCCATAATTTTTAGGGAAAATATTCTTTAAATTCAGTACCTTAAAATGAATTATATAATTTGATTCTTGATACTTTTTAGATATTGATGATCCTATTCAAAATGGCGCGGTGTTCTTAGCAGTGTGTAGAGGCAAAGTGAGTGAGGGCATGGATTTTACTGATAATAATGCCAGAGCTGTACTCACAGTAAGTGAAGTATCTACATTATTTTTACAGCAATTTTCGAAGGGTTACAGAGCACTTTCCCCCTCATTAAATATGAAGTCAATCAAACACCATGTGCAAATTTCTCCATTCCCTGTGGAGAATTCCTAATTCCCTGTTGCATATTCCTAATAAAAATAGTATGTTAGACTTAATGCCAACAAGGCCTTTAAGTATTTCACATTATTACCTCCTGATCATTGGGTCTAACACATATGATCATAATTATATAATTATAATTATGTAATAGTGCATGTTATTCAGCACAGATTTCATCTCAATCTATCAAATTATTATAATACAAATTACAGAAATGCCATATTCATTCCTCAAGTGTTGCACTGTTCTTTACAAGGAAAAGTGCTTACCCCAACAGTGTTGTGGTCATCACCATCTCGCCTAAGCACACCATACTTGTCATGTCTACAGTTTATGATGCACTTTGGTATATTCTGTCACTTTCTCATTAATAATAATGATAATGCCAAAGATTTATATAACAGCAATTCCAAACCACGGATCAAAGGCGCTGAGCGTTTTTACCCCTGGTCACTGGATAACATTTAACGGCAAACCAGCACAAAGTGCAACCGTCTCTGCTTCCTGGTTGTGTGCATGTAGTCAACGAATGAAACTAGTACAATCAATGCCACAACATCCTACCAGGTACCTATTGATTCTCCTGGGTAGAGAGAGACAAACTTAAAGTGACTTGCCCAAAGACACAAGCGAAGTGCACAGCAAAAGTTACGAACCCTTGTCCTCAAGGTTGGGAGTCCAAGCCAAGACCTTTGTGCCAACCACGTTCTGCCATGTACCCATTTATCTTCCTTGGTGGAGAAAGACATTCTTAATTAAATTGCTGGCCCATGTTTATTGACCCAAGCAATAATATGTCCTGCCTTGGATTTAAATTCCCTTCACTTGAAAACTCCAAAGACTTACTGCCTTGTCACCTGCTTCCTCATTGTTTTGATGTTTCGTTCTTTTTTTTCCGCTGTAAAGTTTTATGTATTTATTTCAGCATTGTTATAGTTATTTTAAGTTATATATTTTGTAATAATTTATAGTTTTGATATATTAACATTTTTTTAAGGTTGGGATTCCTTTCCCCCATTTCAAAGATAAACAAGTTGAACTAAAGCGACAATACAACGACAAGTACTCAGCTGAGAAGGGCTTGTTGACAGGGTCCGCATGGTACGAGATCCAGGCCTACCGGGCCATAAACCAAGCCCTTGGACGCTGTATCAGGCACAGGTAGGTAAAGTTGGCCAATGATTAACATTTTATTAAATTAACAATTATCATTTATTTAATTTAATTATCATTCAGTATCTGGTCATAATTTAGAATGCCGTATTAACTGCAATGACTGCAGTAACAGACATATTTGTGTAATAATAATAAATTGGAAAATTTGTATAGTGCCTGTTAGAAAAATATTATTTTTCACTGGTACTTAAATATATAATATGAATTATTGATTAAAGAGATATGTTTTAAGGTTTGTCATGAAATCAGTAATTTATCAAAGTTTAGGTGGAAAGTTCCAGAAATTATGAGCGGCAAAAGTGCTGACATGCAGCATTCTAAGAACAGACAACCTGAATGATTTCTACTTGTGGAATGTAACGATAATAATTGTTGTGAGTTGGATGAAGAAAGGTAATATGGAGAGTGTCCATATAATCATTTATGAGTGAGAAGGATAATTGTGAAATTTAAGCGATTAGTTATCTGTAGCCTATGAAAGTCTTAGGATAGATGAAATATATGTGAATATTTTTAAAACTGAAGTATTCTCCCTGGGGGAGAATTCCACAAGGTTGCAGCTGTAATCAGCACATAGTACACCTTAGTAGAAAGACTACCGTAGTTAAAGTGCCTTGCCCAAGACACAAGTGAAATACACAGCATGGGATTCAACCTCCGACCTCAATGTTGAGAAGCAGAACCACAACCTCTCCGCCAAACATGTTGATTGATTGATTGATTGGTTGGTTGTATTGTTTTTTTTTTCCCTTCATCTTTATCTTTTATAGGCTAGATTGGGGTGCATTGATTCTTGTTGATGAACGATATGCAAGAAATCCAAATAAGTATATATCCGGTAAGGAATCAAAACATTTTCATTTTTTCTTTTTATAACTTGATTTTCTTTTCATGTTATAATTCTAAAATATTTACTTTCTTGGTTCATCTTAAGGGCAGTTTTTGAATTGGTTTAGTCTAAGTTAGTTCCGCCACTTGGATAATAAAACATACATGAACACATGTGTTTCCATGTTATGATTCTATAATATTGACTTTGTTCATCTTTAGTTATTGGACTGGTTTAGTCTAAACAAAATTATGTTGCATTGCAATTAACCAGTCTAATGGACATTGCTGCTAAGTTCCCCCTCTTGAATATTGTTGCTATTCACACAAAGCGACAGTATTAAAACATACACGAACGAGTTCGTATGTGGGACAACCACGTGTGCTTGTTGGACACGCGCGTATTTCTGGCATTGTTCTGATTGGCCAGTTGTTCAGTTTGACACCTGGAATGATCTATTACAATATAAATCATTTTGCGCATTCTATTTAAAATGATTTAATCACGCTATACACCAAAATAGTAATCTCCAATAATGCCATAACAAAAATAATGCATTTTTCGATAGAACAAAAATAACATCATCATTTACGTTAAAAATGGAATGAGTTTGAGTGGTATCTTGTCTAAGAAAATGCATTGAAGTTAGCACGGATGATACTTTTTATAACGTTCTCAAAAATATTTATTATTGGTTGTACACTTAACTTTGTTTACCTGTTACAAGGTGGTTGGACTTTTATGTATCTTGCACCTGTTCCGACCTCCTTGCTCGATTGATTGAGTGTTCCTCTTAATTTGTGTTGTACTTGTGTATTTTAAGCTGTGTAAAAATAAAATAATCCATAGAAATGGTTTTTTTTTCAGATTAGTTAAATAGATGCGCTATAGATAAAGAGAGTATTAACAATTATTTAAATGCTACTATAGTACAACCAATATGTTATGATTTGTATAAATCTGTTATAAATATACAAAGGTTTATAAACAAAACTTATATAATTTTTTTTTTTTTTGAATAATGTCATTTTCTGTATTTTGAAATAAAAATTACATTTGATTTAATTTTCATTCTCATTTGACTAAATATACGAATGAGGCATGTCATGGAAAAGTTGTCGCAGGAGCTAAAAAAAATGACCCAAAAATCAATTTTTTTCCCACTATAGATCAAGAGTTTAATGTCTAATTGATCATGTTCCAAAGTCTTAGTTCTTGAAATGGTCACGAAATTGTTTATTTAACTTCATTTTTGTAGTTCATTCTATTAAATAATGTATGCACAAATAAGAGAGATGGTTTTCCATCTGTTTATTTTTTTCACCTCATTTGACATCCAATCGTCCAAATGTAAATGTGTTATATGACTTTATTTTTATTTGAAGAACTGTTAACACTAGAAACAGGAAACCGTTCTAATTTCTTATTAGAGGTTGTTATTTTTACCGTCTAGTGCTTTTCACTGTAGATTGCATACTGTACTTTTTTGGTTTGACACCTGGTATATTACCATTAGTCCTTACCTTTACCTATCCATTTCGTGCCTTCTGGCCGCCCACGCACTTCCACTTTTTCCACCGCACTTCGCCACTTTGTTTTAATTAGTCGACTAACTTTTTTTCAGCCACCTTGTTTCCAAGTTAGTGGTGGTTTCATAGTGTATATTATGACCTAATCAACTATCTTTTTATATTTTTTTTTTATGCATAGAAAAAGTATTTTATTAATATTGTTGTATTCATAATAAAATTTGATTCAATTTTTTTTTTCATTTTGGAATTTTATTTTATATATTGTTATTCTTTCTAAATAATTCTATAGCTTTTCATAATTTAAAAAAAAATATGTTTGGCTGAATCTAGAACGTGCTTTATATATTAGATCAAATAAAATAATGTCTAATTTTTTAGCCATGCTGTCTGTCCATCAAAGTAATCACAAGTTTGATTGATTGTCAAAGCACTCAGCAACAACACCCTTCAGAATTCAGCCAACGAGAGCTGTGAAAGGTCCAAACATTGCATGCTGTCACTCGCCTTTGATAGGTTTTATTTAGTATTCTCATGTCAGTAAACCATCATGTCACTGTCTGAGGTACTGAACATGAGCAATTTGTATCAAAACATTTTTTCCCATTTTCTAGGACTTTCTAAGTGGATCCGAAACAGTGTGATACACACTAAGCATGCTGGTGAACTCTGTCAGTCACTCGAAGATTTCATCAAAGTTATGAAAGAGAAACAGAAGGAAAGGTAAAAAAAATCAATTTACACTTTTCCATTTTAGGGATGATTAATAAAAAATAATTTGAATATAGAAAATTCTTTTAGGGGTTAAGGGCGGATCCAGAGGGGCTAGATCACACTTCCCCCCACCCAATTATAAAGGAGGAAAAATAGAGAGGAGAAAATA
Organism: Anneissia japonica; assembly: GCF_011630105.1. Lineage (NCBI taxonomy): Eukaryota > Metazoa > Echinodermata > Crinoidea > Comatulida > Comatulidae > Anneissia > Anneissia japonica. The sequence goes on from NW_022726160.1 coordinate 837,730, forward strand.
AAATAAAGGAGAAAGAGGTGTTCATGGTACTCCAAAACAAGCTAATTTTCGATTTAAATACATAAAATGTACCAAATTCTCGCGCATGTTGCATGGTCCCTACCCAGATTTTCCTCTTCATCTGCTGAAAGATGGATAAAGTTTTGAGAGTGATGATATAAACTGTAGGACACAGTACATGGAAGCCTTACCAGTAAGTAAAGCCAAAACCCGTAGCTCACTGACTGGAGTGTTTTTCTCTCTTTCACTGGCTTTTGGCCAGACTGCAATGTTGTGTAGGGTTTGACACTTCATCTGCATAACAAGTCTCTTTTACCTTCCCAGCATATGTGGGTACCCATTTACACTCCTGGGCAAAACATTGACAAACATAGATAAAGTGTCCTGTCTAAGGATGCAAGTACTGTAACTTCTACATCATGGGTTTCAAATCCCAGAACTCAAGCTAAGAGTCTTCAGCTGCAACTGTTGCACCATTTGCGTCCACCAGTTCTCCACAAACTGCCATCTGTTGTAATTCTACTCTGAACAACTAAAGATTAAAATGACTGAATTATAAAAAAATATTTTTGATTTTTGACAATAACTATACTTAAGATATTAGTTTTAATTTAAGAAGATTATGTTCAATTCCAAATGTTTTTGGTTAGAGTTTGTAAAAAGGGAAATATAGAAAGTAAATTACATGTACTGTATGGTAATGGCAGTTCAAACTGTGCTTAATGGTTTGAAATTGTTTACTGTAACAAGAAAAATTTTTTTTTACTTTGTTGCCTGTCATGCTTTTTGCATTCTATGAATATTCCACTCTGATTAAAGTAATTTTTGAACATCACATGGGTGCTTTGTATTGTACGGTTGCTGAAGCACGACCTATTGGATGTGAGAACAAATCTCCCGTAATTGGTCACCCGCGATTAGCATTGATTTGAGGTTGTAGAATCACACTTCAGACGATGCTAACAAATCTTGTTATTGCTGTATTACCTTGAATATTACTTCTTGTCGGTCAATGTGGTCACCCTGATTTCTTGATTGTCCTGTTGAATTCAATTTTTTTTTACATTGGTCACATAGTACTTTGATATAGAGAACTTTGTTTATACAGAAAATCTGTGAAAGTGGCTGTTTCAAATTTTTTGGTTGGCTTTCATTTACATAATTCATCCTTATATTCCTGCTAAAAATTTAAAATCTCGAGCTTTCCATTCTGCAAATAATTTAATTTCAAATTGATTATATGTCATTTTTCTTTGTTATGCTCTACAGCTGTTCTTGTAAATATAAAGATTAAAATTATATTTCATTTTATTGCAGTCTAAATATTTCTACTTTACCATCTGCACAAATGACTCCATCAACACAAAGTTTTGCCAATTGTGCTTCAACTCCTGGAGAGAAACCTACATTTGCAACTATGCAACAATTCTTAAAGTCAAAGAGTCAGCAAACTCCAACACATTCACAACATGGATTGCCTCAGACTCCTGTCAATGCCTTGCCTCCAACTCCAGTCCAAGCCTTTCCTCAGACACCAGCCTTGCCCCAGACTCCAGTTCAAGCTCTATTTCAACCTGTGGCCGGTCCACAGCCTCATCCCCAACTCTTGCCTGTGCCTCAACAAACTGTAGTTGTGTCCACAGAGGCTGTCCAAAAGATGTTCCAAGTGCAGCAGTTCTTGCGAGGGGCCGATGGCCAGCAAACTGAGGTACGACAGTTTGTAAAGCTGGCACCGTATCAGGCGCTAATGAAAATTGTTGAAAACGGAATTGACAAACTTCTTGTTGTTGATCTGCCTAAACCAGTTGCAAATGTTACAAAGCAAAATAACACAAGTCCTAACATGTCAGTTGGAACACCAGCTACAACCACAACTCAAACACCTGTACAGGTGAACCCAATCAAGGGAAATCCGTCAAAGGTTACTACCTCTGGTTTAATTCCTACCTGCAGTTCACCCAGTGGAACTCCAAATATTTCTAAAGTTAATTCTACTAACAATGTCCTTAGTACGAACTTAACCATGGATACAGAGCATCAAAATGGCTTTTCTTCTCAGAATTCTGTAGCCATAGGTATATGCAATGAAACAGTTGCCACATTGCCAAGAAACCAAATACCAGACATCAATCAAAATTGTAGACAAAGAATCGGAACCAGTAAACCACATATCAAGGTGGAGTATGAACAACCAGTTTTAGAGGAAACAAAAGGAATGCTGCCGAATAACAAAGAAGGATCAAACATTGATCTTGATGTCAATCAGCAAAAACTAAAAAAGAAAATTTCTTCTGCTACCAGGTCACCTGGTGTTTACAAATTTGTCAATATTCCTGAAAAAATTGAACTTGATAGTCCAGATCTTTTTCAAGGAACACCAGACCTCTTTGATACAGATTCTATACCATCAAAGGAAGTCACACCAATGATGGGAATTGTAGAAAGTGAGACAGAACTGAAGAAAGTTGACAATAAATTGGTTGATGGTGAAGAAAATGGTACCATAGAAGAAAGAAAGAATGTTCGATCAAACCCTATTACAAGAAAGAAACTCTTTAAACCCAGTACTTCAACAGAAGCAGCTAAAGTATTTTGCAATGGAGACAATAAAGTAGAAATTGAGGGGACGTGTGATGAAACGTTGAAAGAAGACATTCTTGAAAGTCAAATTGTAACTCGAAGAAATCGACGAAAGAAATCATCAGAAAGTGATGGGAGGAAGAAGAGTAGAGACATGTTGGATGATATGGACCCTTCTAGTGGAGATAAGGTGAGTAAATCAATCAATCAATCATATTTTTATAACCTGTTTTTTTATTCATCTTTTTTCCAAAATATTACATCTCGATGAGAAAATAAAATGTTCTTTTTATTCTTTTTTTACCCTCCTTTCCAAACAAATTTATGGGAACATCACACAAATTTGTCATATGAAATTTTATAGTGTCAACAGAGCCTAATGATGACTTGGACATTGATATGTATTATGCTGCCACCAATGCTATTATATGTATTTCTGCTTTTTATACTGTTGCCATTATATTACATTTATCTCAAATTAGATTTTCTATACAATTTGATAATTTATAATGCAGTAATTTAACAACATACAGAAGTCATTTCCTGTACAACAAAGCAGGTGATCGTTACAGATTATCTATTTGAAGATTCTAAAATTAAATTTTATTAATTATTTCTCATTAAGCATTAATATTATTTTTTTAGTAAAACAAGTATTTCTTTTTGTGATACATCATTTAAGCTTATGTTATGGATTCTATTTAGTAGTAAAAAAAATCACAATAATTGCATTATTCTTTTTTAACATACTGTAATGTGGCTAAAATGATAAATTCCTTTAAAAGAAGATGCAATAAAATTAATTAAAAAAATATACAGTATAATATAAATACCCTCAGAAATTATAAGAAGTGATACACTATTGAAGGTTCTCTAAGGCACAGGAATTAAAAACAACAATTTGGAAATACTCTTATTATAACACAATACTGTATGAGATAGTAATTATGATTATTATACATTTTTCATGTATTTGTAAATTCCTGAAAAGCAGCAAATGGAAAACATCTCAAGCAGAATGCTCCTTATCAAGTAAACAATTTCTCCCTAACTATTTTTATCAGATTTAAATTGTGGTTGAATAAATAAATGAAATGAAACTTAACATATCAATTGTTTTGAAATGAGCATTTCAGAATATAGATTTGTACTGTATTGTATATTTTGCATAAGTTTATGCGTTGCGTGCATTTATATATATATATATATATATAATTTTGTTACAAAGTAACAAATTTCAAGTTTATTTTTCATCGAAAAATACTTAATTAGAATAAAACAAAACAATATAATTAATAAACAATTAAGTAAATAGGAGTGAAGGTTCCCCTACCTGACGTGTTACCGCACCAAATACTCAGTACGTTCCCAAATACTTACAAGTGATTCGGGTGGGAATCGAACCCATGACCGCAAGATAACTAGCCTGGTGACATATCAACTAGATACCAAGCTTGCACTTTGTGACTAGTGTTGAATCCGATCCCCAAGTAGCAATGGTACTGCAAATGCTATATCGATGCAAGTTTTTGTCAGGAAATATCATAGGAGTGAAGTTTGTATGTATTTATTAAGAAGACAAAGTATGTAAGCTTGGGTTGTGGAGTGCCTTGATAGCCTAGTTAAATTTACACATTAAGTTGGAGGCTGATTTTCTCATTCAAGGTTGGGCAATTTCATTTTTAATGAATATTAATGAGCAGTCCCAGAATCCCTGCCAACTTTAACAGTATACTAGTTTCTCTGTTGGGTCATCACTATAAAGTATTCATCCTAAGTAGGTTTATGTTAAATGAGCCATGTCATTTTGAAAATGAAGTGTTAAATTGTTTTTTGTTTTTTTCCCTGTTAGTATCATCAACCAGCATTAAGTGAAATAGAATTCTGGTTTCTCTTTTTAATTATGGGAAACCAAATTCATATTGCAAATATTGTAAAAAAAACCAACTTTAAATAAAGTGCAATAAAAATTCAATACTTAATTTAGGTATTATTATTATTATTATTATTATTTTTATTATTATTATTATTATTATTATTATTATTATTATTATTATTATTTTATTATTTTATTATTATTATTATTGTTATTATTATTATTATTATTATTATTATTGTTATTATTATTATTGTTATTATTTTTGTTATCTGAAATTGAAAAGTTAACCATATTTTCCTTGTCAGTTCACAGATTCATCTTTCAGCACAGACAGTATCTATCTATAAATAAAGTGTGATAAGGATAATAATAATTATTTATTTTGTAATTGCTGCAAAGCAGCCAATTCATATTCTTGACAGCAATTTGACCTCTGAAAGGTCATTGTTTGTCAAAAAACAAGGGCCTAAGACAACTGAAAAGCGGAGTTTCCTTCTTTCGTTCTGCCGGGTAAAATCAATTACTTTAGGCAACGGAACGTTTGTAGACTAACAACACGTACCAACGTCCGCATGTCGCGCTAGCCTTATCCTACTCTAGGCCTAGACTAGCTAGGATGGTATAGGCCCAGCCTTGAAGGGACGAAGGTCCCAATGAAAAAAAAAACGTCGCTCCTTGATAGCATTGTCTATTTAACATCACAATAATTCATTATTAGACCTATAGTTGTTTTTTGAATTGTACTCCACAAATCTCAGCCGATACCTTGCACAACTCGAGTAACGTCTCGTATCTATTGTCGTGACGTCATGGCTCGCTGGCTCACACTTGCGGTGTCTCGCACTTGTGATCAAATAACACGCTGGCTCGCACTTTGGCAACACTCTTTGGCAGTCAACTCGCCCCTAGAAAACCAGCCTTTGGAAACTTGCCCCATAAAAAAATGTACACTTCCTAGACCATGCAGTCTTCAAAATAAAAATTGTAACCTTTGGTAATCAACTACATTTTCCACATACATAGAAATTTTTGAAACTTTATTAAAAAAAACCTAAACCATAATTCACCACTATACTTTTTGACAAAAATGAAAAATTACGACTTTGTTACCCAATGAGAAGTGTTCTAATATAGAGAATTGGTCGTGTCTCATATTATTTGTTATATTTTTATTATTCATTATTTTCACTTGACTCGCATAAATAATTTTGTTCGAAGAACATTTATATGCAGTTGTACTTCGCAGCACTTCACTTGCAATTTGCAATTTCTAGTAACAATACTATTTTCTATTGAACTTAAATTTAAAATTCTGGATTTGGTCATTTTTTTGTAGCTGACTGTTAATAAATAGTAGCTGACTGTTAATTATACAGTAGAACCTCCCTCCCCCCTCTCCCCTCCCCTTTGGGACACCCCTATTAAGGGAAAGCTATGAAATGGGAAGAAAATGCGCTCAACCACAGCGATGTGTTATTGGCACATATCAATTGGCAATTATGACGGAAGGAGTCCAATGAATACCTATTAACACTATGGCCAACTCCTATTCAGGGGTCGACACATTTTCGGCTCCGTACTTGTCCCAGGGCTCAGCTGTAGTACTAATTTATTGTTGGAATTTTGAGCACTAATTTAAGTAATTTTGGCCACTAATTTGACAACAAATCTTTTTTTTTGTATTGAATTGATTCAGAATCTAGAACAGTCACTCCTTAGAGTGCTTGCCTTCGCCTCGTGCCCCGCCATTATTTTCTTTATGCTGAAAGTTAAAAAAAAAAATCTGAATTTCCGTGAACTTGACCCTGTCCTTTGACCTTTTCTTCCCAAAATTTAATCGTGTCTTTCTTAGATTATTATGTACCATTCCACTAAATTTTATAATGATGCATTCCTTAATTTTTGCATAATCTTTGATAACAGACAGACAGACAGACAGCGGGGAATACTGTACATAACCTCTGTGGTGGAGGGAGCAATTTTGCGCAATAAATGTCATGAATTTAATTTTTCTGTTATTAGAGTGCTGAACCCGGCCAGTGTTTTGAAGGCATTTGTTGTCCTGGTCAACACCAACTCTTCCCAAACATAAAAAGTAAGTACAAAACAAACACCCTCTCTGTCTACGAAGGAAAAGAGAATCTGTTTAAGCTTCCAGCAACAGATGTTGCGTATCAATAATGGTGAAGGTGTTAAAAGTCTCGCACATTTCTAAAAGGTTAGCGCAAGACCAAATTTTTATCTTCCTGTTTGTACAGTTTCTCACCAGTTAAAGACGTTGCGGTAGTGTGTATTTTTTCCCCTCTGTGATCTAAATAAATCATGCATAGTTGTGAATATTTGCGATAACCCTCACTATAGCTTGTAAGTTTCCTACTATAAAGCTGAAAAGTACTTTATTGATGGTATTCTCTTGATTCAACTAGGCACAAACTGTATATTTAACCTAAGCACACTTATACTGTGGCACCTACTAAGTATAAAAAGTTAAGGGGAAGAATTTGTTGTTATTTTCTTTTCTTTTTTTCAAAGAACTGCAAATTCCCTGGCCAATGATTTGCATCTTAATTTTCCAATTAAGCACCCTGGTTAATTAACTTGATTATGATGTTCTTTTTTAAATTTATGCTTGTCCCTTACAGTCCAATAAAATTGCGTTTAATCATTTTTTGGCAACACTTTATATGCTATAATGTGGAACGTGTCCATAATCCAAACATCTACAGCTAACAGCTTTTGCGTGAGTAAGCAATTTCGCCATCTGTAGTTGTGAACAAACCCATTACGAATGACAACAAGGTGCAAGATTAGCCAGAGAAATGAGCTAACAAATGACAGCGTAATCGTCTTGTAGACTATAGGAATGATTTTGTGGTCGGTGTCGAAGCGTAAATAATTTGCAATGGCACGTTTGGCAGGCCGTGCGCCACTTCAACTAACACCTTGTTCAATTTATCCAAGCCTGCCTCGCTGACTTCGATCTTGTGTTTTTATCAAGGGAGAGCTGGCTTCCCTCTATTTCTACCTTATCTCAGTGCTCCTTTGGGCCTATAATACTGTATGAAGTCAACCCTTATTAAAGTGATCTACATATTACAAAACATGGTTGCTATTTTATTCTCAAGTCCACTTGTGTCCAAGTTGGATGTTATATATAAATTTTTTCATCGTAGTTGATGGATTTTTTCATTGAATTTACGTTATCTGAAATTACTAATCCAATTAAACTATCAATTTAAAGTTAAAATAATTATTTTTGGCATTAATTTCTAAATATGGAAAGATTGATTGATATTTTATTAAAGAGATTTTGTGATCACTTAACTTAAACATTCAAGTATAGTCCTCTTTCATCTTTTCATCTGCTATTTTAGGAGTTTCTTTTGTGTAGAAGATGTTCAATGCAGGTCAAGTTCCAAGTGCTGTATGTGTTATATAACCTTTACAAGTCCATCCATACTTTTGCAAGTGCTGGTTGGTCAATTTGATCGATATTAAGGATGAATATTTATAGTGTAAACTGTTTACTGTACAGCAGTAATGTTTGGCTTTGAAGGTACTTGTATTCATGACAAATACAGAAACAGAAAACTGTAAAAAAACTCTGCACACTAATGATTAATGTAACAGGTTTTGCATATTATAAAGATTGTTTTTTTTTTAGTTTTCCTTAACTGACCGATTTTTACTACATTTCTTTATCCAAGATGGAAACAGAGTCTAAATACAAAAACAAAAATTAATGAATAGGATTTTCTACACTGTAAAAACAATCAATTTCATTTGTTGTTTATACATTTAAAAAAAATCTGGTTGAAGTATTTCACTTGCTCTATATAGTAAGTCAGAGATGCAATATGAAAATGCAAGAAATTATTTTTTGCATAACTGGGGTGTACAGTACGTTAGTTTACATTGGTTGCTTTGGAATTATTTGGTGACAAATATGAAACTGAATCATGGGTAATTTTTGCTTTCCCTGAAAAATTTGTACTTGATTGACCTCGCAATAATCCGTCTCAGAGACTGACGCAACTTCGATCAAATCCGCTTGGCATCTGTGGATATTTTCCATCCTTAAATGCTTAGAATTTTAGATATATCATCTTAGGATAAATAATTGAAGTAAATTGTTTATTTGGAAATCTTGATGTTGAAATTTCTAGGATTTTGTTAGCCTACATATCATGTGAAATTAAGGCAGCTAACACAGAGGCAAAGAAAAATTACACAATGACACAACTAGCAGGCAAGATTGTGCAGGTTTACTGTCATCCACCCCTCCCCCTCCCCTTTGTGTATGCGATTAAGTGTGACAGGTCAAGTGTCTGGAACTGACCACTTGTTTGTATCTTTGGGCCAGACACTTCATCTTCATTGCTTCTCTCCACCCAGGAGTTAAATGGGTTTTTGGTAGGTTAGTAGTGTTTGATAATCTTTTAATCGTTACAGCACAAATGAAATGCTCCCCCCAAGGGAGTGGAGGAGGCAGTGTGCATTACTGGATCTAAAATCAGAGAACAGGATTACCTTGAGGTTTCTTACATTAGACACTACTCTAAATAAATGTAATAAGTAAATAAGTAATAATTATAATAATTTAAAATAGAATTTTAGATAAAGTTATCAATCATTCAAAAGCCTAAAACCTAAATCTCTCCTAAACAAGTTTAAAAACAATGCAAGAACATCAACTGAAATAAAACAGTTAATGCCAGCCAGTTAGTTCTCCCTTAATGAAGGAAGCATTTGTCAGTTACCAAATAGCACTGTAATGCAATGGAATGTTAGAATATTTGTCTTCCACAATATCATCATCTCAAGGCCAAATGGACCAATCAGTTTCCATTCTTTTCGAATGTACACGTATAGAGTACGCATAAACTGAACACCCACCCACACACACACACACATGCACGCCCACACATGCACGCCCATAGAGTATGAAGGAGTGTGAATAACAGCAGGTACAGTTAATTGACGAATATACCATGAAAAGTTAGTCTTTTAAAGAATAATTTTTTGGATATTTTACTATATATATTATATTACTCGCAATTTAAAAGTTTTAATGAACTCGTTTTTTAATTTGTATCGTATATATTTATGCTCTGTTAACTGAAAATTTTATTTCAACCTATTATTGGTGTTTTACAACTGTTGGTTGAGAATAAAGAATAAAGTTTAAGTACCAAGAATGCTAATAAATACTTTAACAGGTGATTATTGATTATAGCACTAATTTTTATTATTTAAAATCAAATTAATATCCCTTTAAAATAGGCCTTGATTTCCTTACATTGATTTTATGCTATAAGTTTGATAAGAGTGTAGTTGAATAGCTCACTGGTTAAGGAAAAAACAACTCCACTCCCTAGGCCTCATAGAGACTTGGTTTATAAAGCATCATTCCATTCTGTAAGTGACGAGTGTACTGTAGTTGCTGTTGAATGTGAAGAAAATAAAAATAAAAAGATCTTGTTTCAAGCAAAACGAGCAGACAATTTATAATCATCTATAATCGAGGAATTCTGAGGCACTGATTGGCATTGTTAACACTATAGTCTTTATGCTAGACTTTTTTTATCCCTTGTTTTGCATATATATTTTTTTTAAAGATCATCGGAGGAGGGCGGAATAAAAATAAAAATTAAATTTTGTTTTCTTATTTAGCAAATATTTTGCCAAAAACATCCAAAAATAAAAATAAAATTTTATTGGTGAATGTAAAATAGGATTATTAAGAGCTTCAAATTTATGTAATTAGGAAGAAATGTACATATCTTATCTTTAAGATTTCAAGGCAGCGAAGGGCGTAATGAAAATAAAGAAAAACTTCTATTTTTTTCTGAAATTTCCACTTTTTCGTGGGGGCGAGTGTGCTAATTGCCCAAAAATAAAATTTTATTTTTATTTGAAATCATCAATATTTGCAGTCGGTGGGTTTGCTAAACAAGGTATAAAAAGAGTCTCGCCTTATGGAAATAACAAGTTTCCAATTTCTTCACTGATAGCCTGTAGTTTACAAAGTTTTTTCTCAATGTGTGAGAATTCTTTTGTGTTAGGGATTGAGCCGTGCAAGAGTAATTGTTACTATGATGAATGGTATGCTCATCGCACCGTGTGTTTCAGTGTGATCTTCTGGACTTCACTTTACAGTTAATTATAGATCAATTCTATATGAATTATGACTTACAGCGATTTACTTGGATTGCTTCTATGCCATCTGCCTTTATAGACTATTCCTTGTCACCTTCTGGGCTTTAAATGAGGCTTCCCGTGGGAATAAAGCATTCCCATGTGAAGTTAATATTCCATATGACTTTGTTTCTGTTCGGGATAGTGGAAGGTTCATTGACTGAAGATATAGAGAAGGTATATATACTGTCTCTTATACACATCTAGATGTGTTGGTAATATTGCAATATTCCATTTAGGTGATGTATATCAAATTAAATACATATACATTTTAATTACATATTAATGGTATTAAATTATATGAGATTATATATTTTGCTGCTAATATAATAAAATTTAAGTTGTGCATACATAATTACATTAATATTATGTAGGCCTACATTAGACATTACTATTATTAATTGTAGTAATCATTAATTGTACATATTAAGCATGATTCCTTCATAAATATTTTGAAATTGCAATCTATTCAAAACAAACATAAAAGGTTATAGTAAGAATCGTATGTTCTAAGTTATAAAAGTATAAGTTTGATAGGTCAATAATTTCTCACGTATTTCTTGTTTGTTTTTCCAGTAACAATTTTCAGATGCATCATAATTTCCAATCTTGAATGTAATTAAAATTTTATCTACTTAGTTTGTAAATATTCATTGATTCTTACGTCTTAACTAAGAAACCTGGCTTCATTTCGGCTCAACTTGTCCGTGGTGCAACAATTACTGCTCGTGTTGGTGAGAAAGAATCGCATAAAATTGCGATTCTCGCTAATCACTTGACAAAACACGGCCGTAAAAAAATATACTCTTCGCTTGTTGGCTGGCAGGAGGTGATGTATGAATGGCATTGAAAATCACAAGAGGGTGTTCTTGATTGTCGAAAATGGCGCAATGATGACAGCGTGAGAATGCGCTTGGGACGTTGTCTAGGACAGCAATCACTTCGTCTGTAAGCCACGGTCTTCCTAATCACTACTGTGTTGCGTAAATGGATTCAAATTGCTCGTGTTATGGCCATGTTCGCACCTATGCCATCGTCAAATTGTGTGGAACGTGTCATCCTGGGAGTTGAAAGCCATCATTTCCCTATTCATCAATCTGTTTTTATCACATTTGGTCTGCTGTTACAAATTAAGATTGCTTAGAAACGGTATGTGGCAAATTTGGATGCGAGGCCCGTGTGAAGTTTTGAAGGTCGTAAACTCGCTAATTAGCCTGTTTTGAATGTCACAATGAATGAATATTAAAAAAAATAATCATTGTTCTTTCAGTAATTGAAAATAAAAATATATGCTAATCATCCCAACGATGATTAATTTTTACAAATATTTTTGATGTGTCACATGTTTTTGTATATTAATATCTGTGTTTGCATCATGTTGTATTCACATAATTTTGTAATAAAATTTATTATTAAATGTCCTTTATATAATTCTTATAATTAATTATTATTGTTTTTGTAGTTGTTGCTGCTGTAATTAGTTATTTATATTGTTTTATAAAATGTTTTATTATTAATTTTATTATTTCTATATAACTCCCTCAGTTGCTTTTGTAAATATATACCATATATTCTGTATTAAAGTTGTGTTAGACAATTTCTTATGACAACTTCAAATGCAAAAGTTTTAGCGTAATGTACAGCATTCATTACCAGAAACTTCCGTTAAATCCTCTTCTAATGGAAGCATCTTCCTTTCTGAAACCCTTGTACTGTATCATTAAAGTAGTTGGAATTACCTACCAAATGCTACAAAGGCTGTTTCCAAAGATACAGAAATGGATTCATTCCAACTTTACTACTGAACTTGCCTGCAGACTGAACGTGCATATAAATATAAAACAATACTGTAGGAAAATCAATAAAACTATGAGGAATAGGTTCAAAACAGCCCTGTACAGTGCCCCAAAAAATTAACTTGAAAAGTGTTTTCAAAAAGAGAAACAAAGATAGGGGAAAGCATAAACTTAATTACAACAGAAGTGATCATAGAATTTAATAATCTTTTACCTTAGTTTATTATGTGATTAATATTATAAGTACATTCACATCCACATCCCAACTATAAAACTATTAGGAATATGTTCGAACATATCCCTGTACTACTAATGTATACCCATAGAAATGAACTTGATAAGTGTTTTCAAAAAGAAAGAGACAGAAAGGAAAAACCATAAACTCAAACACAACAAAAATATAAGATCATAGAGACCTTTTGCCTTTAAAATTAATTAAAAGTCCATTCACATCTCACAGAAAAGTACAGTAACTTTTTTTTTCACAATTAGGAACCATGCATTGTTTCTTCAGTCAATATAATAAAATATTATGCAATAAGATATAGATAGATAAAATACTGTATATTCTTGTGTACAAGGCTTAAAATAGCAAATTACAACAGAAAGCAGGGTGTCGTCTTATACACGCCCCATACAAATTCTTTTATTTTAAAATCATGTTCGTTTTAGTGCGGTTTGTCCGTAACATGCAAATTTACTACTGAAATCTACTAACTGTTAGCATGGTCACCATATCAAGGGCGGCGCTAGTGGGGGTTCTAGGAGGGAAAGTACCCCCAGTTGGGGACCCCTGGACCCCCGCTTGGACCCCGCTGTTGGAGTATTTCCAGCAAGGTTTTTGGGGAAAAATCAACTCTCGAAGTACAATTCAAGCATGCCTTACTAAGCTGTGAACCTTCCAATTTTGTGTTCAAGGAATGGGGGATGGGGGTGTTATACTGGAAGAACTTCTGGCTTTACAAAAGGCATGCTACCTAGGCATAGGTTGGAAGATCAGACAAACTAGGCTTAGCCCAATTAGTTTTCAATTAATAAATTATATACACTGTTTTTGGTTCGCCGTCGTAATAATTTATGTACGAAAGTGCGTACTTCAGGCCCATTGGTTCATCAATCCATGGAAGAAAGACTACATATCTAATTACTAAATGTTGTTGGAATATAATAATATATTGCTTGTCTTTGATTTTTTTTCCCTCTATGATAGAATGAGATAAAATTACCTGACCTTTTTTCAAGAGAGGGAAAACCTTGATTTTTGAAGAAATTAAAGGTCATTAAATGACTCCTCAGAAGTTGGGAAAGCTCGTTTCCGACCATCTAGGAACCAAAACCTAGACCCTTTTTCATTTTGGGGTTTTTTGGAAATATTCTGAACCCCCTCTTTTTAATCCTGGATCCACCCCTGCATTTTTTGGGCACGGAATGGAAAGTAGATCTTTTAACATAATGGCTAACCCCTATTAAAAGGACATTCCTTGGTCCCAAAGGTGTCGCCTTAATGGGGTTTCTACTGTAGCTACAGCTACTCAATTTATTTTCTTACAGGTCTGAAGGGGATTCAGCTCTCTGAAATTAAGTCAACATTTGTAAAAGACTGCTTACATAACTTACAGTCATCACATTCATCTAGTAACACTTCACTGTCACCAAAGTGTCAATGTCCAGTTAATAAAAACACCTTGACTGACCATCAAGTCTTCTGTGGTCAGCTAGAGCCAAGTCATATGACAAATTTATCCAGTGGTCAGTTCCAGATTTCATCATCTGGTGAGTATATATGTTTCAATACAAAGTTTTTCATGTTAATAATTTGATTGCTTAAATGCATCATGTTGGCTGCAAAGCATGTTATACACACATAACCATCCCCCCGATGAATACTAGTAAACGCAGACCAATTTAATTTCATAAATGTTTGTATTGCAACCAAGTTCTGATTTATAATATATGTGTAAGTGAAGGGGATTAATTTAAAGTAGATGGAGTGACGGGCCTAAGGGGCACGAGCGGCATGAATGAACTAGCGACTCTTGCAAAGCTACTTGTTTGAATGTCTTTATGTTGTATTCATGATTTACTGGTCGGGATGATTGAACTGCAGGGGTCAGGCTTATGGTAACCTAAGCTAAATGCCATCAGAAATGTGAAATCCAGTTGTAAGGTTGAAGAATTTACTTTTTTGTCCTGTTTACAAAAAAACCCCAATTATCCTTGTGGGACAGAAGTAATGAGTAATTTAGGTAATCAACAACACATGAGCAGATCCCTCATTTTTAACAGAATTCTGAGGCTCTATTGCAATTAAATTTGAGAGTATTATCACATTTAGCAACATGATCTTACATCATGTTGCTGAATGTGATAATACTCTTACATCATTGACTCTTTGTGCCTTGAGCAATGACTGTAGAAATGGTAACTTATAATTCAATTGATTAATTATATGTTGGAAAATAATTGTAAGATTATGCAACAAACAATTTGCCTTTATAAATACAAAATATTGGTGGAAGCTACCGGGACCCCGGATGTTGCCAAATGGAGTGGCCCAGGGTGACAGTGATGCTGTTTTCGCATCCTCCTTTTCTGCTCCTGTCTGTTACTAAATGATTCTTGCGTTGTTGTGAAAATGTTTAAATTAATAATTAAGTTATAAAAACAATTAATTAATTATTATTAAGTTAAGTGTAGTTTAAGCTTTGAAGCTTAAACTGTTGCATCTTTATAGCAACAGTGCACAAAAATTTTCATTATTATTATTAATATTATTATCATTATTATATAATTTATTTCTGCAGTGCATAAACACAAAAATACATTCTGCTTGAAGTATCTCCTGTCTCTTATACACATCTAGATGTGTATAAGAGACAGTATACCTGTTTTGTCTCCCAAATCAGAATTTGTGATCAATAACTGCCGAAATTAAAGGCTGAAGATCAGAGTCTATTACGGATATAAAAAAATTATCATCACTGAGTTTGAAAAGTTTTAAGAAATGTTTTTATTGAAAAAACTAATAATTTACAACTATTAGAAAATATAAAATGCTCCTAATTCTTGGCCTAACTCATAAAGAGACAGTGCATGGGTTGATAATCCCAACATTTTTGTTGTGTATTTTTTACACTTGAGTGTTTTGCATTTGTTGATAATAAGTTTCTTAAATACATTATGTAGATTTTATTAACTATAATTAAATTTTCTGTTAATAAGTATTCCACCCATCAATCTCCAATCACTAGCCAATAGGGAGTACCGAACTCCCACCCCCTCTGTAATATGCCTCTTGATGCTTAGCTTGATGCACCATGCATACACACACTCGCCTATGCAAATATCATGCCCTTCCCTTTCAAATTCAGTACATATCCACCCATCCATAATGGCAGGGTGTCTACATCTCAAAAAAAGATATAATATAGCAGAAAAACTTACAATGTATAGAAAAGAACATACTATAAATCTATATTTTTACACCAAAAATTACTTTGTTGTTTTTTTTTTTACAAATATGTATTTTCTGTAACTTATGACCTACAGAGACACATGTATGCAGGCTGGCTATTTCTTGCTGAGTTATGTCCAAAAGAGCTGCCACGATAAAAAATGATGAATATCCAAAACAGTGGTGCAAAAGTAATTAAGACACCAATGGATTCAGTTCAGTTTACAAGAGCTTGAATAGCTGGCAGTTTATCTATTATGCCCAATGACCCATCTTTTAATAACCTCTTCGAAGTCCATTCTTTTGTGTTTATGTTGTTTCCTTTTTTCATTTGTCTTGTTGTTAACATCTGCAAGTTATTAGGTAATGTGGGAAGAAAGTATGAAGATTGGTTTTTTATTGCCCCATTAAAGATGTAGATGATTACTCCTGCAGGCTACACCCGATTCATTTATCATATTTTCATCAATTAATAGGTTCTTATTTTTTTGTTCTTAAATTCAGTTTTCTGTATCGAGTAAAGTGACGATAGTTTCTAATTTGCTGATTACACTTTAATTGAAATACAATATTTATAATGATAAATACATATTTGCAGTGTGTGTATGTGTGTATTATCTGTAGATGTAAATTATTGCATACAGTATATGTATAGTATGTATTACCTTTGATTAATATATTTATATATTACTTTGATATATATATATGTATTATATCTGTCTCTTATACACATCTATATAACATATTATAATGTATAAGTAAATATAATATTAAAACATAGCAATAAAACATAGGTTTGAATGGTACACATAATATACTGTATAGTATATTTAATTAATACACTCATATTCCAAACACAACCTGTGTTCTTCCTCAGTGCGAGGACAACTGCATCACATTACAACACAGTTGAGTATATCGATGTAGAAAAAAAGGTTTGTGTTTCAAATATGATTACTAAATGCTGTCCATCAATGGTTTATACTCGTATCTGATATAATTCCATTAACTCTCAATCTCAGCGCATACAACCTGTTGTGGCAACAACTTAATTACCAGGAAAAAATTTGAATATCACAGTTTTTATGACATTTAAAAAATTATTTTATTCTATGTCTATCATCTAGTAAGAATAATTATTAAATACATTCAGGTAATGGTTCCCTTACTTGGCGTTAGTAAATTTTTTTATCTCAGAGTGAAAAAAAAACGGAAACAGCTGAGATGAAAGCAAAGTTCTGATGATCTTAATTGCAGTCTTACATCCCAAGAGGGATTTGAGAGGATTAATTTTATTAATTGATTACAAAAGATGTTTATAGGTCAGCTGGTTTAAAGTGGCGGACTTTTTTACGTGCCATATTCAAATGTAGAGTGCAGCATAACTTTCAGAGGGCGTGTCTTAAGGCCAACTCAAACAGCGTCGTATGACGCAGCCCGACGCGATTTGTTGTCGCGTTGGGTCTGTGTGAGTTAAACGCAGACGCGATGGTGTGCGTCGGGGACAGTCGCGTCGTAGAATATTAAACATGTTTAATATTTCTCACGACGGCTTAAGACTGTCCCAGTGTGCTTTAGATGTAACAGTGTGCTCCATCTGAGCAAATTGCATGAGCTGTTTTTTCTATTTATAGTGAATTTCTCGTGTTCAGATTTTTCTAGAATTGACGATTTACACCATTCTAAGAATTGTACTTGGCCGCAAGTAAATATTCATGAGATTAAATTAGAAAATATGTGGGCCATTCATTTAGCCTGCTTGCAGCAGTCCCACGACACCCACATTGCCCGAAAGTTGTATATACTGAAGCATTTTTAAAAATTATTGGAAAACTTACACTCAGACAGTTTGTCCGATGTCCTGTTGATAGAGCAATTTCATGCTTAGATTAATTTTTTAGATTTCTCAAAGATTCTACCATAGGCCTATGGTAGAATTCGAGAAACCTATGAAACTATGAAACTGGTTCGCGGAATGATCCACTAAGTGGGTCTATGGTGTGACTCCGTAAAATTGAATGAATATAAATATGTCTGATGTCAATATCGTTATTGTGTTTGCCGCCCTCTATCATGCATTACTGGCAGACAATGCTGGACATTCTATTTTCAGCTTATGTCTCTTCCAGTCTTTTTGTGCAGTATTTCCCATAGGAATCTAATAGAGATTTTATATGCAACTCTATAATGAAAGCTTATTTGCCATTCATATCAGAGAATGATTGACGCCTTGTTATCTTTTCAATTTATGTAAAGATTGTTTTGAAGTGAAATTGCCAATGCTAATATATATAAAAATGATAATGAAAGAAAAGTAGTTTTTATTTTTCTACATTTTTAAACAGTGAATTGTACAACTTTTGCAATATTTATTATATTTTAATATGCAATTATCATTTCACAATTCATTTTTCCAGTGAAATGAATAAAAGTATTCCTTAATAAAAGTAATTATTAAAAAAAAAATAGTGATAAAATAAAGAAAGATATTTATTAAGGTAAGAAAAATAGGAATTTCAAAAAACAAAGAAAACAGTAAATAAAAAAGTAATTATTTGGAAAAAATAATAATAAAAGTACAGTAAAAAAGTTAAGAAAAAATATGTATTTCAAAAAACACAGAAATCAGTAATAGAAATAATGTTGTATGTACAAAATGGTAGAAGTGAATAAAAATTATGGTAAATGTACGATAAAAATAATGATAAAAAAGTTTTTAATAAAGATAAAAATATAAGTAATGATAAAGATACAAAAATATAATCAAAAGAAACACACATCCTGAAAATGATATACCTAGATTGTTTTTTCATCCTCAGCACTCTGGTGAAAAATTTTGGCAACAATTCGAGACCACCTTTGGACCTGAAAATTTGGGGTGGTCTTGGGGTTGGTCTCCAATTAGAGGGCTTGCTTTGTGTTAAAAGGTGAAGATTGTTATTTGGGTGTTTCGAAAAGTGGTCTCAAATTAGAGGGGTCTCGGAATTAGAGAAGTCTTAAATTTAAAGGTGCACTGTACTAATGGGAGCATACGTTGGAAGTGCTAAATAGCTGAGTATTTATATTTATACTGTTAGTACCAGGACCAAAGGCATAAATTGTATTTTAGGATTTTGATCTATTATTAAATTATCTAAATATATATACAGTACATATATATTTTTGGTATATCTTAGTTAAACAGTGTTGATGAGTGGCCACACAATATTTATTTAATTTATAAGCCATGAAATACTCATACCTTGGCCTGAAACATAGCGCGATCCACTTCACAACCTGTCAACAGCGCAAGCTAGGGTAGCTAAGCATGGCCAGCCGAGAATGGTCAGCATGTGGTTTTCAAACCCTTGGCGAGTAGATTTTTTCCTGCCTGATTAATAACACGATTTGAATTATTCAAACTTTGAAGTCAAATGGTTTATCCTAGTCACTTTATGAAAGTTGACTTGTGCAGAGTTGACTGTACATTTTGTTAAGCTTTTTAAGTAAACACTATTGATTTTGATAGTGACTGCTTTAAGCATGCTATTAACGCTTTCTTTTTGTATTTTTAATGTCATTACACTATGTCCTTAGACCCGTAGAATTAAAATGGTAGCTTCAATAACAACTTTCTTTGTGTGTGTTTGCATTTAGCAGGGCTGTTGATGCGTTCTTGATAACAAATTTATGAATATATACTATTGTGTTGTGGGTTATGAAAACATAAATTAAATGTTGACTATCATATCAATAAAACATAAAATTTAATTAAATAAAATATAATCTTCTGGCATTCCATGATAGTGGTGGTGGTCGCAATGTGGACACTTCTACCTTTACCCCAAATAGATAATGTAGTCACTGGTTGCCAAATATTGTAGCAAAGAATTACTAAAAATAATAATAATCTTTAAAAAAAAACCCTTCATTTATGTTTTTACAATCTGAAAGACTAGGTATTTGTTATAATTTATATTCCTCTATATTTTGTGGTCTGAAAAAGTAAATTTAATTAACTTCTCTTTTCTGTTGGTTGTGTTCACACACATGATAGATATTTTACTGTTATCGCCAGCAAAGATTACCCTAAAAAATACTGAAAGAAAAGACTAGCGGATTCATAATTTTTTCTGGAGTATAAATCAGTGACCTATGGTAAGAGGGGAACCAAATGTCCGAGATGAAGGTTTTGGGGTATTGTGGGCGTTCAAGTCTATGCACCCTACAAGTTTTTGAGTTTGAGCAATTTAGATCTCTTTTTGTTTATATATAATTTTCACACTTGGTTAGTGACTTTTTGGCTGCAGCCGGGGAATGGGGATGCCCTTTTCGCCACCCACCCTAGAATGTAGCATGAGAGTACTAGATATAGCGGGAGAGGGGAGAGGAGGATGTAAACAGCCCCTCCGATAGCCTACCCTCCATTTTTATGCCAACTCCTATATGTTATATGAATCTTTTAAATTGTTCCTACTACAAATGTTAATTGTAATTTTAAAATGCAAGTAAAAATGCTCAAACATGCTTTAAGGGAACAATAATGAAGGAATAAGAAGAAATTAAAAAATGTTTAGTTTTAGTGTGTCATTTATCCAAATTTTTCTGTAAAAACAATGTATTTTATAATTTTTCTACTATGCAAAAAAGACCATTATCTTCCTTTAACTAGACTTACTTTAAAACAAAAAACTATTTTTTACCATGGCCATGAAATCTGGAAAGTATTACTGAATTATATTCGGTATTATAATCTAGTCTATGCTTGTATTTAAACCAGCTTGTAAAAATCATTTCTTGCAATTCACCTGATTTTTTCTCATCCATACTTACTTGATCTACTTAAGTTATGCTTCTGTATAATTATGAATAATTATTATATATTCATTATTTTCTTACATTTTACATCTGTATTACTGCGGAATCAACTATTTCAAAGATTTTACACTTTTTCTGGATTTCGTCTCTTGTTCTTACTTTATGGTACAGTATTCAGGCCTTCATTTCATTATGTTACATTTTGTTATTACTTTGTAATGATATATTTGTTAGGCCAATATCATTTCATCTGTATACCATGTATTGAACAAGTGGAATAAATTGAATTGAATTCAATTTAATAGTGGTTCACTTGAACAAATCAGTAAATACAAATATATAAGTCCCGACCAATTAATACTGAATTGTAACAATCATAACACATTATGTTATTTGTTAACTTATGCGTGTCAATTTACGTTGGTATTAGTTGATAACCATAATGACTCATTAAACGTACTCTACTAATCAAGGGTATCAACAGTTGAGCATACTTGTTCTTATTTTCGACGATACAGCTGAATAAATACGTAGTAGGCCGGGAGGAAAAAACCAGGCAAGGTCGGCATTAGACACCTTAGGCATTGCGGAGCCGAAAAACCAACACTACATTGATTACGAATTTGACACAATTGTATGTCACACCTCTCATTGCTCTTCTAAATGAAATTACCGCTGAGTTATTGATTGCTTTTGTCAGAGCTGTTTGCAAACGTGCTACGGCTGGCCAAAATCAATGAGCTCCAGCCACTGTGGCTATCTCGCTTCAAATAAGAATCCAGACTTAATCAGTCGGTCATTAAAAAAAATTACCAAACTGGAAATCATTCTTTAGCATACTGTAATCGAAGGTGACGATTTCACTGACTCGAAAAGCAGTTAATGCGGGTAACATTATTTGTAGTACTGGCTTGGTCTTTATTACCCTTCTTTGTAATGTAACAATATTTATGTAATTTTTCTTGAGTTGCGACATAATATTTGCCAACCCCAGCCCTAGTTTCCTCTGAAAAGTAGTGCGGTATAACTAATCCCATGCACTGAGCTCCCACAGTCTGAAAAGTAATAATCGTACGATATAAATGCGTGGTTTGAATGTTAATATCGCAGTTTAGTTTTAGTTTATAGAGCGATGATAAAATAACAAATCCACTTATTACCATCCTCATATTATGTGTATATACTGGTGTATTGTTTTACGTAGGTACTGTACACAGGCATCAACATGACTTAAGACAAATGACATGGTAGAACAAAATTTAAGATGAGTTAATGAACCGCAATTTAATATTTTATATATTTAAAATCACCCTGACTCAAATTTTAGTCTTTTTTGATTATTGATTTGTAGTGGTATCAATAATGAAGTCATGTTTACATAAATTTGCATACATGTATTAACAATTTAATGAGATAAGCTACAGCCAAATCTCTGATGACTTTGGGAAAGCCTGTCACAGCCCTCAGGTCAATAAAGATCATGCCCTAGAAACAAAAATCATAAAATGCTCAATGTTTGGATCACTAGTTTTATGTTTAGCAGGATTTTATTAACTTTCAAAAACTATTTTTTAATTCCCAAATTTTGCTTTTATACAATGATATTTTGCCTGTGTTAAACACTATTGTTTATGCTTCACATTTTGTTAGTATAATGCAACTTTTGTTAAATTTCAGTGAAAACAAACAATTTATTTCATATGAAAACTACTTTAGTGTCAATATCTGCTGGATGAAAGGATGGAATAGTAGGTCAGGATTGGGAAGGGCAGGGAGTGGATCAGAAAGTGCAGGGGTGAGTGGTGGGGTGTGGGGAAGGGAATGGATTGAGAAAGGCAAGGGAGTGGATTAGGGTTGTGGAAAGAAGTGGATTGTTTAGGACAGGTCAGGATTATTACTAAACCTCTGCATCTGTGTTCAATATGAAATCAAAAATGTTTAAAACATAATTAAATATTTATATTGGTCATTCCTATAGGATTTCCCTACAACTCGTATTGGTGTGAGGAGGACAATACTGGTTATCAACCACTATTTTGCTGTGAATGTTTGAAAGAAAATAAAGGCACAAAGATGATAGGATTAAAAGAAGTGCAAAGGACAAGTAATGGCAACAATGTGAGTAGTCGTCTTTATTAATACCTTTATTGACTTTTAATTTACATTCAAATTCAATTTTGCATATTTTTGATTTTTAAGTCAGCTTGTAATTATAAATTAGAATAAAAAAAAAAATTCATTTATCAAATACATAACAATAATATTTCCTTATTGCATAGAAACATAAATTTACTAGTATTGGTAATCTATTTAAGGATTTTTGTAGTAAAAAGTATATAAATCAGAAAAGAAAAACTATATAATGGTTTTAATCTGTGCTTCATTGCAGGTTGATAACTTATTAATTTTTATTGAGCTTTTCATTTCAATTCACTTCAGTTGGTAATTAATTTACAATTCATAAACGGAATAACAGGACTGCACGTCAATGAACACATTAAAATCCATGAAAAGCAACATAACAACAAGAAAATGTAAAAGGACATAAAAAATAAGTGCTGAGTTTTTAACATGTAGTTCTAAATAAAATATTGTGATAAGCCAACTATGACTCCATCTTTTATTCTAAGAAAAAACATGGTAATAAAATTTGGAAGACAGTGAAGCAGATTTTTGTTTTAAAGCAAATAAATAGTATAGCAGTTATAGTATTTGGAATGTGTACTTTAGGAAACATCAGTACATTATTTATGAAACAAATTGCAATATATATTTAAAGTAAGTTATAAGGTGTCATTGCATAATTAGAACTAACAAACAAAAGAGGGGGGTCTCTTCAGTGCATTAGTATTTAATCATTATATCATATCTGTGGGAACCCCTAAAAATTATCGATTTTAATTTTAGTGGTTAAAATACCTATTAAGCCGGGTAATCGTTACGACTGTCGTATGACCATCAGCTGACGAATCCAACTGTGTTGCCTGTAAGTGTTAGACAACACGACGCTGTCTGCTGACTGTTGGTGCCAGTCTCTGGAGAGATAGTCGCTGAAAACGATCCCTTACATGCGCGTCGTGGCATTACGTTCACCATGAAGCTGCGTCTGACAACCGTCAGTGCCCAGCGGAGGGGGGAAAAATTTGATATGTCGTAGAACTTTTTTTTCTAAAATGCAACAAGTTTGTTTGACCAAAAACTTGGGAAGGGTTAATAGAGGTACATCTTTTATTTAAACACTGGGGGAGAAGGTGGACAGATGGGTGGTTAAGTCTGGTTATGCCCTGTTTTTCCCCCAATTTTTTAAAAGTAGAAAATCTGTATCTCATTAACTGTTCTTGAGTTTTTCATTAGCTGTTTCCAATTTCCAATTCAACATCAAATCATTCAGACATTTAGTAATATATTTTTGGAATATCATTTCCATACAACTAGATATTATAGTTATGTTAGCATTCAACAGCGTGCTATTGCTTGGAAAGCTGAACTGCATATGCATAAGCCCATTCCATTTTCATTCGTTCAGCCAAAAGCCTGACTTCATTCAATACATTCTGAAGGCAACTTGCCCAATGAGTTATATCACAATAAAGATTGAGGAAGGGGAAGCCCCTGACACATAAAGCAACATCAATGAATTTAGATAATTTTAGTTTATTTAAAGATATACTGCCAGTCATGAGGTAAAAAAATTGAAAATTTTGATTCCAGATTTGAATTCCTTAATTTGTATTTTTAAATATTAACTAAAAATTAAAAATTTGAATTAAAAAATAAAATTCCCCATCCATTTTCTGAGAGTTAAATAATAACATTCTTGTATTCTTTTGCATAAATTCTAAAATTTGCTGGTAATCAATTTCAAGATTTTTTTTTTATTAAAATGTCTGTAAAAAGGTGGAAACTACATTTTTCGATCTGATTCTTGTTGGAAGCTAATGATTTATTTGATCTTTGCAAATGAGTATCCACAATTTTATTTGAATTTTTGAGGTATTTTTCTGTTGTTTTGACTAATGGTACAAACTGTATTTAACATTATTGTTTCTGAACAAAAAAGTAGCATTGACATGTATGTAGAGAATATTGTAAAGTAAAGAACCCATGTGCTAATTTTTTTAAAGTTTGTTTTTTGTTTTATAGCCCAACACTGAGATATCTGTGACCTTTGTATTTTTAGTAGCAACAATGCAAGATTTCTTAAGTGTATATTTACTGGTATGCTGACATTTTCAACTAATGCAAGTTAATAATAATTATGAATTTTGTTTTGCCAGTTCCAGTAATACAACATATGGTTTTGTTTGGTTTAGTTTACTCAGTGAAAACCAACAATTGCCAAAATAACACTTACTGTAACTACACACAAACAGAAGGTGCATGTAAATTAACACTATATATTCAATTCTCTATTGTATTTGTTTAAGTATGTGTTTTTTCACAATTTGATTAAAAAACCTTATTGTTACTAGAGCATTTAAATTATGTTGCCAGATTGTTTCATTTTAGAACAAGTATAATGAAAGACCCCATGACTTATTACCTTTACCCGAGAAAGATTGAATTTTGGAATAATGCCTTTGTTTTCATATGTTATTATGTTTTCACCTATTAAAATATTCTATTCATATATATATTTTTTTTTTTTTGTGAATAGCTGCTTTGATCCATCTGGTATTTTTGTTATCTTGTTTTTCAAGAAAATTTTAAGGTTCTTTTCATTTAAGTGCTATTGTTGTGGTACATGGTATTAAAACCTAATTTGATTTGAGATTTTTTTAGGGATATTCGAAGGTCACTGTGTATAAATTTTACATATCTAGAAACAAAAATCATTTACAGGTACAATAGGTTTCTACAATCAGCATTGTGTATCAAAAAATTGGATGTCGCTTGTGCATAAAATATCCAACGTAGGTCTAGTCTGTCATGTGCACAAAAAAATCATATAATATCTAGTGTTCGGTATTGTCAAAGAGTTTAGAAAAATTTGCAAGAGGTCCGACTATACTTATTTTGCAAGTACGAAATGAAACGAAATGCGAAGTACTACTGCAATATAAGGGCACCCTATTAGAATTTGTATAGAGTTTGAAACTTAAATAAATGTGTTCTATAGACTTAGCACGGGTTCTACTGTATAGGAAACACCTTTTACGTTGGTTTGAAGGGCACCAGTTAGTTTTGTCCTTTTTTATGTTGCATTTACTTTTTCTTTTTATGTTAGTAGTTGTAATTTTCGCTGTCCTGTATCAGGTTTTTTGATGTATAATGATTTTTAATAAAATCATCGATGATACAATTGCAAGTGTTTACATACCTCAACATGCTGACCTACTGTAGGCCTAGCTAGCTGCGCATATGCACGATTTTACAGTCAGATTTCCAAAAAAGCAATAAAATTCATGTTGGATGCCTTCCATACTCCTAGCACTTTTTAATACCATCATCGCTATCTTCTCAACGTTAAACCTTTTCTCGGCGTTCCGCCTACCTCATATATGTTCCTTTGGCGAAACGAGGTAATTAAAGGCAAATTGTGTTACTTATAGAGTACTACAGTGTTACGCCACAATACCACGTGATGTTACTCCGTTGCTATCGTCAACACAAAATGCATTCAACCGGACGCCATTTTCACCACTGACAAACCATTGATCTCAATTTCTAACGTAATTGTTAAAGTCAGGCTCCGGAGGAAAACAATTTCTTGTTATGTTGTAGAACTGATTTTTCTAAGACAGAAAAAAGTTGTTTGACGAAAAACTGGGGAACGGTGAATGAGATACAGATTTTTTAATATTTAAAAACTGGGGGAATAAGGGGTGTCAGATGTTGTAATTTAGTTTTTCTTTGTAAAT
This sequence comes from Anneissia japonica, assembly GCF_011630105.1. Classification (NCBI taxonomy): domain Eukaryota; kingdom Metazoa; phylum Echinodermata; class Crinoidea; order Comatulida; family Comatulidae; genus Anneissia; species Anneissia japonica. The sequence continues at coordinate 864,295 of NW_022726160.1, forward strand.
TTTAATTGATGATTAAATATGTGTCGATAGCTATTATAATGCAAGTTTTTGTGTTTTTAGTACATTTTAATGGTAAATTATTAGGTTTTAAAATGCCTATTCCAGAAAGCCTATTCTAAACCATTAAGATTATGTCATTCAGGTGTAGTTGACAATAGAAGGTGCCACCTGGTGTTGTGACGACACGATTGTTGTACTCTATAATGTAAAATCTCATTTCCAGCCATCTAGGAATCAAAATTTTCCCGGGGGAGGACCCCTCCCCCTTTCATTTTGGGGTTTTTTGAACATTTTGAACCCCCTCTTTTAAATCCTGGATCTGCCCCTGATCCTGATGCAATACTTGGCTATTGCTTACAGTATGAAGTATTACTGTATTATTCCATACACAGTATTGTGTACCCAATTTCATTTACCAATAATATTCGAAAAATAATACAAAATCCTTTTACTTACTTATTCATGGTAATGGTAATGGTGGGATATTTGTAGTGCGCCTTCCACAATAAAATCGTCTCAAGGCGCCGAAAAAATGTAGGACCATGAATTTAAAAAAATTAAATTATATTATAACGGTTCATTAATTTTATAGAATAGAGACCATTAAAAAAAAAAAAGTAATTGATCTAATCTTGCATTGTGCTAATTGGCAGACACAATACTGTAATTTCAGGTTTCGATTTTTATTTCTTTAAAAAGATAATTACGGATGCTATATTTAGCTACTTGATAATGAACCACCCATTGACTGATGAAAGTGTTATATCTCATTTCTATTTGGTTTTGCAGCTTTTAAGATCATTAGTTGTCTGCTGTCAAACGATAAAATATGCTGTAATAATATCGTTGAAAATATAATGATACGTGTAGAATAATTAGTATAATAAAATAGGCTTAGTTTAGAACTTAATAATTATTTAGCGTAGTTTTGTCCTTTTTGATTTTTTCTTCAACTGAATTTTCAAATTTTAAAAAAAATTCTCATTTACCAGTATGTTTTATATTTTAGGTTTAAAATTTTATGTGTTTGTTTATTTTTCAATATATGTTTGTGATTGACAGCTATGGCTCCATTTTTCCTGAATTATTGCGAAGTATCAATGTTATTTCTGTTCTATAAAATTATATATACATCTGCTGTCAACAGCTTTTATTTATTATAGGACAAACAAAACTCTTGTGTCCTTTTACTGCATGTGTAGCTTCTGAAGATGAAACTTAAGGTTTTCTCATTAAAATTTTGTATTCTTTTCATTTTTTATTTATTTATTTTTTTGTTCAGTTTTCCAAGACTGAGGAAGGTACTTGTGGAAACATATGGCACTTTTGAAAGCATGTAGAGCTTGTGGGTTGCAATAGAAAGGTTGAGGGTTTGAGATTGGGTTTTCCAAGACTATTATTTATACGGTTCCTTCCACCTACAAGTACGTTTGCAACAGTTGGATAGTGTTTTTATGCTCTTCGGGTGTCTAACCCCGGTGTTCTTAAAACAAACTTTAGTTTTAGTTGGAGCTAAAACTTAAAAATTATGTCATTTCGTATTCTTAAAACGGACTTCGACTATCAATAAGATTAATGACACAAACCTTGACTAAAACGATACCTCCGCAGGCCGATTTTTTTAGTCAGCCAATGGTCAGGCTAAATCGCCGACTTGAAATATTTACCCAACTAAAAACGTGTTTTTTGTAAATCACGATAAAGTGAAACAAATAAAAATGGTTGTATGCGCAGGTTTGATATATCTTCTGTGTGTTAAACAAAAGAGACATCAAGTTTAGCTTCCAGAAGGAGAAATTAACATGTTTTCCTAGTTACATGTGATAATTTTTTATTTGCATGAAATCACCTCGCATTGCAGTCACGTAGCTTCACAATAACAACAACAAAGATGGCACCACCCTCGCTCGGGCTCAGCTATCATAGTTCTCCAAAGAAAGCAAATTTTCAGTGACACTTCAAATTCTCTATTGTAATATGTTAAAAACTAATATAGTTATTATAGAAAATTAATTAAGCAAATGGTAGTCTATTATGAATTATGAGGAAATAGGTTTTTGAACCACAGACGGCAGCTTAATATTCATCCGCGTTACCGGATCTCTAAAATTTCGTCAGCTATTAAAGTTAGCCTTTTTCATTGGTTAGTTTGATAGTTGTGTCTTGCCAGTCGTCTTCAATTGGACTAAAACTAGGACTTGATTTAGTCGTAGTTAAAACTTCAACTACGTTGTTCGTGAATACAAATTGAAGTTGAAGTTGCAACTAGCACTAAATGAAGTTCTAGTTCGAAGTTCGACTAAAGTTTGTTTTAAGAATACGGGCGTTAAGCAGCCCCGAAGTGCTCTTCCTACCATTATTACTACCCAGCATTCTGGGCTTATTTAATAGGAGAATCATAATCACCAGTATTACTACTATAGGCTTAATTTCTAATTGTATAAACTAAAGATGTTTTTGCACAAACCTGGTGTGGTTGATGACAAAAATGTGAAATGTGTAAGACTCAAACCTATGAACTCCAGAGCTAATAGCCAGGTACCATACTCCTAAACCACCAAGTTTGCATTGATAATTATGTGATGGATCAATGATAAATAGTTGTCAAAATGCTGAAGCTAGGTTTGAAAATTGAGGCTGAGAGATTTGAGAGGCCAAAAAATGGGAACATTTTTTGTCATCCAAATATTTTGAATAGAGAAGGAAGGGGTGTCATTTGTTTGCTGGTAGCATAGTAAAGGAATATGGAAATAATATTCCTACAACAAAAAGAATTACAATGCTAGAAAAGGGAAAAGAAATATTTGTATGTATATTAGACAGACTTAAATATATATATTTCTCTTCAAATTTAATTACGATTTTTGCCAACCTTATAAACATTTATTGTTCTTGCTGACTGAATAAAAAAAGTTGAGCGACTTAGTGTGTGTATTTGATAACATAAGTCGTTAATATCACGAGATGGAATGTTTAGAAAATTTAGCTGGTGGCAGCAAGCCTGTCTTGTGAATCATCGGACCAAATAAAATTTTACAAGATGTCTGAGGTCTTAGATAGCGTGTTGCCGAATATTTATTAGATCTGTTTATTCTACAAATAGAATTTAAAGAGATTAAGCAACCATAGATATTTGTTTGTTTATTGGACATTATTTAAATCATATTAGGTTTTCAGTTCTTTTCTTGTGTTGGAATTAAGCTTTGATTTTTGTCCGCAACTACTGTCTACACACCACTGTTCTGATACACCCACTTACACGCCACTATCACACTACTACTACGACTACAGTTAAACTTGCCTAAGTCGACATTGCGTAACCCTAATAATTTTTAAGTTGATCTTATTTTACATGCCAAATTGTCCATTAATTAACAATCCGTAAATCAAATTTTTCCAAGTCGAACAATTTTTCAACGGCATTTTGAATTCGAATTAAGCAAGTTCAACTGTATATTTAACCAATATAACCTTTTCAGAAGTATAATCTTGCATTACTGTTACGACTATCTGTGATCAATATTTCTTAACATTCCTACTACAGTATCAGGCAGGGGTGGAACCGGGGGGGGGGGAGGCCAGGGCCCCCCCCCCATAAGGGAGAAAAACCACAATTTGTCGGGGAGAAAAAAAAATTATATGTATTTTCTACATATTAGTAGACTCTAAAATCGTTTAAATAAGTCATTGAAACCACTAAATTCTCAAAATTTTCGTGGGCTTTGCCCCTGGTCTGCTTTCCACCAATCTTTCAATAACAATGTTTGCTCGTTGGGCAAATCCTGGCGCCACCCCTGGTATCAAGCATAAACTTCCAATAATGATTCATTATGTGTTGGATTTTTATACCATTTCCTACCAACAAACAATTTTATCAAAAATATATATATATTTTTAAATTATATACCATAACCATGTTAGGTATCATAAAACCTGGGCTAATAAGCATTTGAAATTGCTTAAAAATTACAAATTAATAACAGTGGTGCTCTGGTCTTTGATACCCTTCCTGTACACTGTTTCTATGACCAAGGCCCATTTTTTAGGGATGGGATTCAAATATGCCAGTGTTATGGGTTTGTTTCTACTGAAAATTGAGATAGAAACAGTCCTTTATCAATATTATTTTTAGTAATCAGGAGATAAGGACACTAAAACTTTAAAAAATAAATAAATAAAAGTATGGTTCTTTGAAACAATAAAAGAATCCATATTTTTTTCATTTGCACTCTAAATTTAATTCTGTTAATTTGGCAATATTGGGTTTTTTCTCTCAACTTCCAATTGTGTTTTCAGTAATAAAATATAGTGGATTTGCTGTGCTCCACTGCCGTAAAAAAATAGGTTGTAAGTTTTGTACACAACAGTTGTATTATACTGAGGGGCAGCTTTGAATATTTGTACAGTAGATACATTGAAATAGAATTGAAATGAGAAAAACCAGTCTTTCACAAAAGGTATGTATGTAGTTAGGGTTGATGATTTTATAAAATAATTTCTGTTTTAACGATATCATTTTTTTATTTTTTGTTTTTCCTAGATATGGTTGTTCTCCAAACATCTGCATTACTGTCACCATGTCTTCCCAGCAATGTCAGGCCAAGTCACCTAACACACTGATTATCTCAGCACTGTTGACTTCATTTGATTGAATCACTTCAAGTATTGACTCCATTAATTATGCTATTGACTATATCATTTTAACTATTGATTCAATTACTTTATACTATTGACTCCATTACTTATAATATTGTCTTACACTGTTGGACATATATTTAACTCAGTAGTGACTCACTACCCAGCATAATACTATAGTCTCTAGACGAGACTTTCTTAATTCCTTGTTTCGCGTACTTAGTTTTTTTGAATCTTATCGAAGGAAGGCAGAATAAAAATAAATATTGTTTTCTTATTTAGCAAATAGTTTTGCCAAAATCATCCAGACAGAGAAGAAAATAAAAATAGAATTTTATTGGTGAATGTAAAATAAGATAATTAAATGCTTCAAATTTATATAATTAAGAAGAAGTATACATGTCTTATCTTTGGAAATTTCCAGGCAGCGGAGGGCGTAATAAAAAGAAAGAAATTTCCACTTTTCCTTGGCGGTGGGTGCGCTAATTGGCCAGAAAGAATATTTTATATTTATTCGAAATCATTAATATTTGCAGTTTGGCTGGTTCGCTAAGCAAGGTGTAAAAAAAGCCTCGCCTTGTGTAACAGCAGTCAGAAACGTTCTCCTTTATTTAAGCCCAAATATTTTCATATTAGTTCAAATAAATATATGTATAAATAATAATATGGAAGTAATATGTATTAGTGGTGAAATGTTTTAACTGACACTGTGTTTTTGTCAGATACATTGATTTATCTCAATTGGATTTATAAATTTATTTATTATCAGGCATAATTCACAACAAAAAAGAAAAGTAACTTTAATTAAAGATGTATTGTCCCCTGAAAGTGGACATTTAAAATTTTTTAAATAATTGTGAAATTAACTTGCCCATTTTGTAGTAACATACAAATTATTACTTGAGCAAAGAAATTATCGAATTCTCATTTTTTGCTGTAAAATTATGGGTAAACATTTTTTAAATACACTAAAGTTAATGTAAAAAATAATTATGATTTCTTTTTGTATTTTGCATGGGAGAATACATCTTACAATAATCTTAATCTCAATAAAAAGTAACTCTTGCTTCTGAAATCATTGTAAACTATTGTTGAAGAAAAATTTAAAAAAAAAAAATTATTTACAGCAGATTGTGTTAATTATTGTTATATAAGACAATAATAATGTAGGTAAAATCAAGGACATTGAGCCTTTAAGGCAAAACAAAACTTAATAAGTTCTTTTTTTAAATTAATTAAATCTGTAGAATCGATGAAAAGATGGATTTAAATAGATATGAATATTCATATCATGTGTGATCGCATGGCACTCAATCAGCATTTAATTTGACTTCATTGTCAAGTACTCTTAAACCTTAATGTATGCATCACTATATAGGCATGTTATTGTTATCATTATGATTATTATTTTATTATTGTTTTCATTATTAATATGGTATATTATTATTATTATATCAATATTATGTTCATTACTACCAGCTTCATTATCACCATCATCATCAGTATCACCATCATCATCATTATCATCTTCATCGTCATCATTATCATCTTCATCGTCATAATCATCATTATCATCATCCTCGTCATCATTTATTATCATCATGATCATCGATATCGTCACCTTATCACCACCATCATCATCACCATCATCATCATCGTCGTCAGTGATCATTATTATTATCGTCCTTATTATCATCAACATCATTATCATCAATTCCTCATAGTGAGGACTTTCCATTTAGACTACAGATCCCCCCACCAATTAAGGACCCCTCCAAGTCAAGACCACCTCCAAGTGAAGGCAAGTTGATTGGCCAAGCGGTTAAGGCAGGGGCATCACAACCTACAGCCATAATATTGGCCTATGGTTCTTGTAGTGGAACAAGTCATGTACACTTTGAAGAACCCAGTACATCTTTTGAGATGAGTGTACTGGTCCATCCAGCCCATGTTAACCTGCAATTATTGATCATTAGAACCTACGTTAAAAAAAAAAGACCACTTTTCTATGATTTCAAATTAACAAATGTTTTTTATCTTTATTATTCTAACCAAAACTGCTAAAAACCATGAAAACCCCAGCCCAAAAGTGGAGGGAGACCTGAAATTTCTGTATTAAGCTAGCTAAAACACTTGAAAAATAAATTCAATATTTGAACAACTTGCTTTGTAAATTTGTAAAACTAATAACTTTCAATTGATACTAGAATTAATAAATGCATAAGTAAAACCATTGAATTATTATTATTTGCATAGGTCTAGTACATTAAATTGATAATCATTACTGAGACTTTCGTTAAAAAGAAAGTGTACACATCGGCAAAACACCAAATTGTATTAAAAACATAATAGTATATTGCTTAAGCACCCACTCTGATATAAGGCTATATATTTTTACACTATAAAAAATGTGTAAAAAAAATATAGGCCTATAAATAAATACCCATAGTACATACGAGGACATAAGCCTATGTGTAAAAAAAAAAGAGTAAAAAGTCTTACATGAAGTATGAAACCACAATCATTATATGAACAGACAAATTTATATTATATTATCTTTGATTCAAATGTACAGATATCAGAAAAAAAATGTAGCTAAAATGATCTAAAAATACAGTTAAAAAATATAGTTCGGGCTATAAACTATTTGATCTGTTTAGTAGCTTTTCTGGAATAATTAATTTTTAATTGATTTTAGGGTTTTTTATCAGTTTAAGTAAAGACAGTATTATACAGTCCATCCTCCAAATAGAGACCAACTTTGAGACCGTGTCAAAGACCACGCCAGTGGCGTGGTCTTGGAGTTTGATCCCCAGTTAGATTGTAAGCTTTGTGTTTAAAGATTGACAATTGTTATAATTTGGTCTCGAATTATCGGATAATGAACTCTTACCTTTAAATTGATGACCTGCAGGCGGCCTATAAGTTTCTGTTTTTGTATACGAGTGTTTATAATTAAATAATGATGAATAAAGGATTTTTGTCGATTGTTGCAGAGTGTGATCGTCGTTGTTTATGATATGGTTTGATTTTCTATGTCATGGTAAATGTAATGTTGGTATTGATCATGGTTGCTTCAAGCCTCTTTTCCACATGCGAAATTCGCGCGATTCGATGGCGTCGGTTCATGCGCATGCATATACACAATTCTGTCGGAGTTTTCGCTTCAGCGAAGTCGGTAGTTCGAACTGTTTCTACTTTTTTGCGAAGTGAAAACAGTGCGCAAACAATCAGAGCTCAGGAACCGAACCGACGCCTTCGATTCGCGAAAATATATTCGCCTAGTGGATAACAGGCTTCAAATTGTAAAATTGTTTCGTCAAAAGAAAAAACAACTTTAAAAAAATCATGATCTCATTAGCCGTTCCCGATTATTTCTTAAGAGACTTAGCTTAAATATACGTCTGTATATTTGTACAGAATATCAAAACAATTGTCCTCGGAGGCCTGGCTTTTTAGAGCACTGAACAAATTTTAACAGCTCATGGCATATAAAGTGCAAATAATCCAATATTATTATAATTCCTTCAGAAGACACAATAGACGATGTTGTAAGGCAGTACGTCAAACTTTAAAATTCTCATAGTAGGTCTATTTAGTTAATCGTTCAGTTTTTCTACAATTTTGTACCATTAGGTTTTCTTACTTGAATAAGTAGATTGTTAGATAGTACAGGTAATTTCATTTTGCGCACATGAATTCGATATTAGGCTTGTAAACGAGGGTAAAAGGCAGTAAATTGGTTGAAGATACGTTCACTATAGTAAGTGATGCATTGTGTTGTGGAAAGTGCAAATAATTAATGGGAGTAATGTTAGTGTATTATTGTGCATTGAAGGCCTCTTGTATAGTAAACGATTAATTTAGAAGATAGACTATGTGCTTTCGTCTATTGTAATAATAATATAGCACGCATTAACGTCAGAATAACAACAAATGATGGGATATTTCTAAAGATAATCATCTGAAAAAGTGCTTAGAGTGGTAATGAATATGCCACTAAAAACGTATAAGTGCTATTATTTCGAAATTGTAGGTCTGTAAACTGTTGATGATTAGAACTACAGGAAGAAACAAGCCGTCACTTATATCATTAATTGTCAATCATCATGGATAGAACTTGTACAATGATGACGGACTAATTATAATCAACGAGACACTCAAGAAAATCCAAAGATAAATATCACACTTGTTTATGTCCGTGTAATGTAACAAATATAAACATTTTTTTTTCTCATTTTGTGTAGTGGTGAGGGTGTTCGTGTGCGTCGGTCTGCACAAGTGTAGGTAGGCGCATGGTTTAGAGTTTGCATCACGCCTATGAAGGCTGAGAAGTTCGGATATTTAGGGAGTGATAAGCAAGCCTACAAATCCTTATTGTATTCACGTTGTATTCGAAACGCTAATCTGTAAATTTTCGGCGTACATTCTTTCTAATACTTTTTTTTATGAATCATCTGATAAAATGAAACAGAATACATATTATCAAACAGAAAATTATAAGAGACGACACCACCCAAGTTCGTTCTCTATAATCCCCCACAACATTCTTAAAAGTAGAGTTGGAAAAGAGTCCGAAGCATTGCTATAAGACTAAAAGTTGGCTATATCACTATTTCGACTGAGGTAAAGCTAACTAAACCCGTTTATAATGTTAACAAAATGATACCATCTATGGCATTATGTAGGCGGACGCCCCTTTTATTATCGTCTAAATATTCCTGATACTTGCTCCCAACATATCATTTGTATGTTTTTCATAATCTTCTGACGTTTAGTGGCGATCGATGTGGTGTGGAATTTATTAAGGCCTATAAGTAATTGTTATACTAATCTTCCGTTGGATAAAAGCACAATGTATGAAAATGTGGGTGCATTCTCTGTTTCTATGCGTCTGGATTCTATGGAATTTCTGTTTGACAATTGAATTGACTATCCAGGGTTGTGCTACTCTGTTGAAACTGCAAATCTTCTCTTAACCAGTCTTGTTTCTAAATACAAATCATATTTTCATATCGAAGAGTTATTAGTATATACTGTACAATGTAAATATCAATTTATGCTGAACGACAGGCGCGTTTTATTGTCGTCTACTACCAAATTAAAGCGTCATCAAATTCAAAATCGAGTCGCAGGAGTTGAAAAAGTGTTAATTTATCAAAATGATTTTGAAACACGGTGCCACCTTTGCCGCCGATGTTACGCGTTTGTCTGTTGGTGAACATCAGTTCAGCAACTGCAGTGGCCGTTCAGGTAATTAAAATCTGTCTGTGCACGATCGAGTCGCTGAAAATCTACTTTTATTTGCAAGACAAATAGCTTGTAAATTGTTTGTATTAATATGCTACAAATAATCGTTGTGATGACATCTAACGCTATAAAGTTGTAAGAGCAGTGCGCGTGCGTTGTTGAGGCAGACAGAAACCTTTCTGATTTATATCTTCGTAATTCTTTCACTGTCTATATCATAATACCCTTCCATTTATTAAGACCTACTATTTCTTTCAAAAGTTAACTTCAGTTAATTCTTCAACATTTGTTTCACCATAATAACATAATCATAAACATAATAAATTTGCCAATGAAAATAGTTAAAGTCAAACAAATTTGTTAAGAACAAAATGATAGTTATTGAAATTATGGTTTGGATCAGGTCTAGAAGCGTCAACTTGTCTCAACCTGACCCATTTAAAGAAAAAAAAAATGAATAAATTAATCAATAAGAAATAGGCCTACACTATGATACACATGAACAAATCAAGGCCTATAAAAGCACAAACCATAATAATAAATGGTTACTGGTCAGAATAATTTAAAAGATACATTTTTTTCATACGATTTCTAAAAGTTAGTAAATTATTACAATTTATTAGTTGATCATCTAATTCATTCCATAATTTAGGGCCAGTTACAGTAATAAAAATATTAGTTTTAGTTAGTCTTGAAAACGGTACATCAATTTTTATTTCACAGTATATTATTACTCATATTATTATTTGCCAATATTAATGTATACGTTTACATTAGGTAGGCCTATACAGGTACACGTAGAATAATACGATTTTTTTTATATTTTAATTTGTCAATCTGTCTTTTTTTCGCTATTCTTTGCATGAGCCAACTCAATTTCAGTGTATTTCCGATGTTATACAATGATAATAAATATTGAATTAATGAAAAGTTTTAGTCCTTTTTATTATATTATTGTTAAATCATGTTGAGGTTGGTCTATCATTCATTCTAACAAACAATGTAAACGTATATTTGAAAAATGGTAAAACGTGTTGTCTTCCCAACACATTATTGGCATTGGGGTATGTTAAAGGCTTGTTTATTTTACGAGTATAATGGTCCCAAAATGGATTTGGATTCCGTTAGTATTTCCAATAACATGTGCACTCTGCCCAATAGTGTCCAACATTTTCGAAGATTCAAAAAAAAAAAAAAAAAAAAAAAGAAAGAAAGAAAGAAAGAAAAGAAAAGCGTTGAATTTTCCCATTTTTTGGGGTCCAGTGACAGACCATCTTAGGAGAGTCGGCATCGTAGTTCTGTGAATTGACCTACTTAAAATTTTAAATAACCGATTTACATTTGGTAAGTGGAATACTCCCACCCCCAGAGATCTCTGCTATTGCAATATCGACATATTTACAGCCTCAACGTTAAACCTTGCCTCGCTCACACAGCAAACTAAGCATTCAACTTGCGCGTTGTGAATCAAAATAGTCGTTTTCAGTCGTCAGGTCATGTACGGTAGGTACACAAACCTGCTAATTCAACGTATCATTGATTGTGTTTATCGATATACCCCAGGGACATACTTTCTGTGTTCATAATGATTTACGTCAAGTGTCAATTTCGTCGCAAAATGATGTAAAAATGTATTATCAATATTAATTTTTTTTTCCCAACTTGCGATTTCACGGCATCGTGTTTCAGATAATGTTTGTGTGGTTCATTCCAAGTTACAATGTATCAGGTTAAAAAAATGAACTCCCTTGCATAATCGTGAAGGCATACCCTTCCGTGTTAACGTGACGGAAGGCGTAATTTAGCGTGACACGCATGCGTGATTTACCGATTGCCTAGTTGATTCGGTTGGCCGACGACTAAGCTACACGCGATTACCACATTACATGACGGTCGCGTCATGCGCTAATATCTGCCTTTGGAAAGCAAATCGTTTTGAATGTGAACCGGCGTGACCGTTATTAAAATCGACACACCGATTTCTAAAGGTGCCCCGTCGAGTCGTTAAGTAGCAGTAATCAGGGAGATTGTTACATTTTAAGTGCGTCTATATTTCTGGTAATTATCTCTCGGTTGGGTCATTTATCATGTCTCTTGGCTATGAATTAGTCAAAGACGTTTTAAACCTGTCACTTTGAAAGTTACATGCAGAAGTCTCTCTTTTTATTCCCTCTAGCGCTAAGCCGCCTCTTCATCCTCGATCGCATTCTAGTAATTACAAACACAAGAATAAAACAAGAATAAATCTCCTTGATAAAAAAAAAATCTCAAAAGTGATTTATGTGCTGCGGGAAAGAAACAAAACTCCCACGTTTGTCGATCGTCACGAATAGCGCTGGAACGATTATCGAACATAGGCTGCGCTCCGTGTTGTGCGTTGTCGGGCGCGTGGATACATTTTCTTATACGGCCACGGCTCCATGGGGCGTCATCTGGTGACGCATACGAATTTAAGTTATGCGACTCGTCGCTGAAAATGGAATTGTCCGATGTGCATATTGATTGAATTAATTAATCATTTAATTGATATTCAAAATGCATTTTAAATTAACTTAAGAGGTTAAGCATATTATATTAATCTTACTGGAAATCTATCATACATTCTTGTGCTGTTATATTGTATTAGAAATATCGGTTTCCGACATGTCCAATGTTGCAGGTGCCTTCGATGTACGGTACAATTGGATGAATAAATATTGTGATGCCTGTTGTTTTTCACGAACTTTCTTTCTATGTAGTCAACTTGCTATTTTGAAGATTGAGTATCATAAACGGGCGTGATGAGATTAGATAAATATAGATGTTATCTAATTTGATATTTTTGCTCGCATGGTCATCGCTATTACTTACATATTCGTTCCCGTTTCGTGCGACCACGAAACGTAATGCGCGTGACCACGATTGAACCAATGAATTTTCATGATGGCGGCAATAACTCGCCACTTCATTTCTTTTCGATTATGTAGGCCTGTTATCAAACACGGCATTATATATCATATTATACCGAGTATTATGTATTATTATATTAGAATATTCTACATTATTACCTACCACACAATTCCAACGACTGGGATTTCGCTTCTCAAAACTTCCATAGGCCTATCCCTCATCAATTCAGCCATGTATTGGTATACTTCGCTAAAGTCAACGGTTTTGTTATATGGCCATGTTTCTATTTAATTAATAAAAAAGGTGTCTTTATTTAATGTTATTCACTATTTTGTTCAATGGTAGGCCGAATTCTCATTATTATTAACGAATGCCTATAATATATAACCTTCATTATTTTTGTTTTATTTTTTTGTTTTTGTTGCTGTTGCTATTGTTACTGTTTCTGTTGATATTAATAATTATTTTATCCATATTAATATTTATTTTATTGTTGTTATTGTTACTATTATTACTATTATCATTATTATTATATAACTTCATTACTCTTTGACATTTTCATTTCATATCCACCTTTGTAAATCGCTTTCGTTTTGTCAGTGGGATATTTTTTTCTTGATTTCTTGGTCTTGTTTTCATGTGGTTAGCAGCTAATTTCATCATTTTCATTTCGCTGTTAAATGATTTTGTTATTGTTATTCTGTCGAATGTCTTGCTAATGATCAAGTCATGACTCGCATTAAAGACTGGAGTGGAGCGTTTAATGATACGCCAGCAATTCAATTGAGTCGCTTGTAACAATGTGTCATACGGCAGTAAACGCGTCAAGTGGTACTTAAAACGCTATTGCTAGGCACTGGACACCTCTTAATGTTATTGTTACCCGATTAAGATAGATCAGGGGTCTGCAAAGTCACAATTGGAGAGCCGATCTAAAAGATACTTAAACAAGACAAGGAATGATAGGTTATAAACGGTATTGTGCGGTGCAATTAAAGAGAGGTGTTGCGTGACTCGCGTATTACCACGCGTCAAGTGCCACGCGGCGTATCATGTTGGATGTGTAACTAAGTGATTTCTATCGTGGAGTGTCAATTGAAGTGTTATTGGTAGTTCCGTGTTCTACTTCGTTCCACTTCATTCAAAAACACTGCATTTGTTTAATTTAGTCTGCACGTTTTCTCGCGCCAATGCACTGTCTTCGTTTAGTGTTGTTTGTGTAGATTGTTTATTGCTTTTGTAAACGTATCGTGGATTTGTAGGTAAGCTCGACACGAATTACGCGTAGACTTATGGACATGATTTTATATTCGTGCTCTTAAGAAGCAGTCCGTTACTTTTCAGTCATTTAAGTTAATTGTACTTGAATCCAAGCACAAAATTGCAGCCAATAGTTATGCGAGTGGCTTTTCAAATTAAGCGTTTAATAGGCGCTTTCTAGATTTTGTTTGTTGGAGACGAAACATTTTTATTTTCACTTGTTGGCCTACGCCTATTAGGGGGAAATTAAAAGTTTAAAGCCCTTATGTTTCTAACGGTTTTATCCTTTCCGAAATGAATAAATTTGTCAAATACCGCGGAATTACTGTGATGATGCAGTCGTGCACACAAAACATAATTTATAAGCGTTGGAAGCGCGAAGGTAGTGGGACGTTGACCTCACACTGCCGCATCCAATCCGTCCCTCACCCAACAGTTATGTAGATCTTTGGTATTAGCTTACAGAAATTTGTTATAAACGTAATAACAAAGCTGTTATATAAAGTCAAAATTCTGAACTACGATATTTTCTTTAATATCAATTTATTTACCATAAAGCATTGTTCTGGGGCCTGTTAGGCCCAGCTAACTGTGTTGAACCCCTTGTTATCTTTTACTTAATACAACCGAGGCCCCTACTATATACAGTATTACGAGCTTAGTGATTGATTTTACGTGAATGCAAACTTAATTTTATCATAATAGTATCTGTAGTTTTATAATCATACGCGATATGTATTACCTTGTTCCTCTATAAGGTTTCTATGATGTACGGTGTATTTCACTCATTTACATGATATTCTAAATCGTTTCTACACGCATGGCACTAGATTTTCCACGGGTCATGTCGGCGAAAGTGGGCTTGCTTTCATAAGAAGCTCTGACACCTAACCTGAGTAGCCGACGAATGTGAACTCGGTAGACAGGCTTGTAACGTCATCCACAGGTACGGTTATCCTAAGCAGTGTAAAGCAATTTGTTTAACTGCAATACATCACAATAGTATGAAGTATTGTTTTTAAAAATACAAATAAAAATAGTTCGTTGTCACGATAATTATCCAGACAATACATTATGAAAAGAATGCCTATGAGAACCCAACGTGTGGTTCTGATCCTCGTTGTGATTGAGAACATGTAAACAACCTATTAATTTACTCGTGAAAAATAGAAAGAAAAAAAGTATAAAAATATAATCGAACATGCTGGTTTGACAAAAAGAACTGAATGAAGTTAATTAAATATTGGCGTTTCATAACGCACAGGTATACGATATTGACTCGTTTTTATTTTGGTGCGTGAAAGAAAATGAATTTATCGATCTAAACCACTGATTATCCAACAAATTACAAGTCCATAATTGTTCGCACGCTTCTCACATTTAGTACAAGGAAAGTAGAACGCTCTGTGTGTTAAATTTACCTAAATCCGTTTATAGCCTACAACTTTTTACGCATTTAATTATGTTGTGTTGTGTGTGGGTTACAGTGTCATTGTTTATTATCAAAGGGTATCGTTTACTGTTTTTACATAATATCTAGGGTATTTTATTCCTTGTGTACATTCTGTATGGCCACTAAAAATGCTGAAACCTTTATTCCTCAATAAAATAAACGAATAGTTACAGAATTTATGGTATCTCTATGATTAAAATATTATAATCGACAGTACGATATCATTGGTAATACGATTTGATATTACAATAATAGACCTATAAACATGGTGAATGATTTAAAATAGGTCTATCCGCATTCAAAATCTAACAGTAATCCAACATTATTTGTCATTAGTATTAATTAAAACTAAATTACTATTATTTTTCATGGAGGATATTTAAAGTCGTGTTGTGTAATATACGGTACGGTAGTAGTCTATAAGGTAAACAATTATAATGATGTTAATGATGATTATGGGCGTGATGATGGTGACGATGAAGATGATAAGGATAATAATGATGATGAATATATATATATATATATATATATATATACTGTCTCTTATATATCATGATTTCACAATTTCAAGGATCTTCATAATGTCAATGAGAAAAATGTTCTGTTTAAAAATGAAATGATGATGATGATGATAATGTTACTTAATTGGTGCCTTATATATATATATAAATTAATGTGAAACATTCCAAGCTCATCCACCTGTCTATTGACACATCAATTAGCCTAAAAAAATAAAACATTAAAAAATACGTTTCCAGATGGTACTTAATATGTTATTAAAATGGCATTTTTACATTCATACTGTTTTGATATCATGGTTATGTTAGTTGTTGCCTTGTCTGCGAAATATCCATATTCCTCGTTATAGTTGTCAGGGTAACTGAAATCCTAACTTATGATATTGATATAATAATTCAAGTGAAAAATATCATAAAAGTGTTATTAATGTCATAATTGATAAGGACAAGTTTCTAGGTATTGTTTTAATGACATTGTTCTGTTAAAATGTTTGATTTATTACTTACTCTTGAGAATTTGTCAAAGTTAGCAGTTAGAAAATATCTCCTAAAGCATCAGTAAGCTTGCAAAGTGAATGAATTAATAAATGAATGAATAAGTGAATGAATGAATGAATAAATGAATGAATTGATTGATGAATGGACGGATGAATGAATGAATGAATACATAGATGAACGTATGAATGAATTGAACGTATGAATGAATGAATGAATGGTTGGTTGGTTGGTTGGTTGGTTGGTTGGTTGATTGATTGATTGATTGATTGATTGGATGGATGGATGGATGGATGGATGGATGGATGAATGAATGAATAATAATAATAATATAATATAATAATATAATAATATATATATAATTGAACGTAGGAATGAGTGAGTAAATAAACAGTTGAGTGGATGAATGAATGGATGGATGGATGGATGGATGAATGCATGTATAAAGGAACGTAGTAATGAGTGAGTGAGTGGATGGATGAATAGATGAATGAATGAGTGAATGAATGAATGCATAATTGAATGCATAAATACATATATAAATGAACATAGGAATGAGTGAGTGAGTGAGTGAGTGGATAAATGAATGACTGGATGGATGGATAGATGGAAAGATGGGTGAATGGTGGATTGATGCATATATGGATGTATGGATGGACAGATATGTCTATGGAAGGATCGATTTACAGATGAATGAAAAGATTGGTAGATGGATGTATTAAAAGCCTGGATTGATTGATGAATGGTAAATGAATGTATGAATAGATGTATAGATAAATGAAAGAGATAGGCCTTTATCAATGGAATGATTAAATGAACGAATGAGTGAATGTTGTTTTTATTATCATCAAGCCTTCTGTGATACATCGTATCATAACCATGGCCTGATTACTTTCGAAATATATTCATTATTCAATGTCACTTATAAACAAACATTGTTTGGAAAAAAAATGTATTGGAAAGAAATTGAATAACTCATCACCCCATGCTGCGAAGGTTGCGACCCTGGCGAAGGCAAACGCGAGCCTCGTATTGTGTCCTCTCTAATGAATTTCACGAATCCAGCCACGGTTTCTATCTCATTAGAAAAAGATTTAAAAATTATGAACACATATCAAATAATCATTATAGATTTGACTTAAAGAAGATTTAATGATACACTGTAGATTCAAGCAAGAAAGGAAGTAAAGTCATCACGACAAACTTATAACGCGACGCAATTTCACCATTTGCGTTTCGTCATGAACGTGCATGGAGGCGCTAGCGGATCGAAGCTGACGGATTGTGCGTGACTTTTTAAACTGACGTCAATTGCCCATACTTTAAGGAACAGCAAAATGAGAATCCAATTTATTAAATTTCAAAGTTATGAATTTTGAATAATTTTTGTGGACTTTGAATTGATATTAATAATAAATTAATTTGTTGTGACGCAGTTTGTAGCCGCCCCTTTAAGTGTTGTGTCGTGTTTATACTTAGCAACGGTTATTAAATCCATTTGTCCACTAATGTATAGTAAAATGACTTAATTTTATCTCGCCCATACGTTTTTCTTTCAATATGATTTCTCCTTGATGTGTGAGGAAACAGTGTTTTTATTTTTAACATAAAGATGCTGATACCCAATACACCGCCATTCATTTATATTTATATATTCAGTATATAAAGAATATGCCTAGACCTATGCCGAAAATACACCAGATAATGTACACCGATGTGAGGAGTTCCATGACAATTGAAAACGTTATAGGCCTATAACATTTCTATTTTGTATTGTAATATTTGATCACTGATGCAATCCTGGTAAAATAAGTGGAACATATAAACAGATACAATTGTACGGGTACTTGCTTACTACTGATTTTGTTTTATTAACTTCTAAGATGGTTTACGTAACAGTCCTGTAAAAATCGTTCACTGCAACTAAAAAATAACTTGGTGCTGTCCATATAATATGCCCACGCATGGTGGAAGCGAGTGGCGGGTGACTGTATATCGTGCCACTGATAGGCCCTATCGGTAGTATTTTACAAATACCATTTAAATATACAAATATAATAAATGTGTTTTAAAATAGGCCTATATAAAACTTAAGGTATCTATTTCTTTGGAAATAATAAAAAAAACCAATTGTTTATTTAACTGATAATTGTCAATTGTAAAAGCTCAACAAAATGTATCTGTAACGCTATGGAATGAAATTTTAATGCGAAATAAAAATAAATACTTTTAGACAAATTGATTATAGACCTACATACTTAAAGATCAATTGAAGTAATAGTCAGGAAGCCTTCGACACAACTTTAAAAGTGATAAATCAGTCAATCATAGATATTCATATATTGTAACGAATGGCTCACGATGCTTTAGGGATCCTTCAAACTTTCAAGCCTATAGTGATTTTGATGAAATAAAATACAGATATTATGTTGTTTAAAGTGAAGCGAAGTGAATTCAATATCAATGGCGTATCTAGGAGAGGGCATGGAAGGCGCGCGCTTTTCCTAATAAAACTCTCCCCACAGTCGCCCACGTTGGATAGATAGGCCCTAGATACACCACTGTTTACTACCGGTATATATATGCCTATTGGAAATACTTTTTGTGTGAACACACAGAAGCGAGTCGAGTGGCCGAGTGGCAACGCAAGGGCGCCGCTAGCTACAGCCTTAACATCGGCGCTGGTTCCGGTCGCTCCTCGCCCATGATTCAGTTGGTAGAACCATGAGGTTAAATATATTTAGTGATAGAACCAAGTCTTCTCGGATAAGACTTACAATGAAGGTCCAGTGTATACATCTGGCTCGTGCGCACTTTAAAGAACCCATTGCATATTTCGGAAGAGTAGGGGTTACCCCAATACTATGGTTCATTTCAACCTCTGTCGTTGTATAATGATGTAACTACATATGAAGCGCCTCTTTACGGCTGCTAGGTAGTCATGGACCACGCCCATACGCAATTTAGCATAATGACCTGCAAGTTAAGGGTTATTCCTTTACCTTTACCTATATTGTCGCATATTGTGAAATCTGTTTGAATTCCCGCCAGTATTTATCTCTGGCGGTTTCATCACCCATATATATATAGTCTGCCGTCCAAATCCTCTGATGTGTATTTTAATCAGACAAACTTATCATGACCATTACATATGGAGTCGCTGAAAAGAAAAATTATATCCATTGTCGCCACCAATGCTGAACAAGTTCTGTGTAATTAAAAAAGAGAGAACCTGAAAATCGCATTGGTGTTCCGTTTCGTGATTTACGCGAATAATAAGTGTGATTGATTTTCCCCCATTTTTGTTGCGACTTGTCGTCTGCTCATCTATCGTAGTATGTAACTGAGTTATTGCTATTTAGTCTTGACGTATCCAGTCCGGTTATTGATGTCTTGTTAGCGTCTGGTCCTAAAGTCACGACCAAAACTCAAATACGTTCCCAACCCACGAGAAGGCATTATACGCCTTTAATGATCGGTTGGTGTTTGCTATGATTTTACAAAAAAAACCCAAAAAACAAAAAACTGTGGAGTGAAATATATCTAGATCTGTGTTTCTTTATTGTTAAATTGGCACTTACTTTAAAACAAACAGCACAGTCGGTGGGGCATGTACAATGTACCGTTTTTCCTTGGATAGGCCTATTGTTGGTAACGTAACAAAATGATAGAAACACATGCGTTGGTGGGAACAGCTCGTTTGTTTATTGTGAGACAAGCAAATATTCCTGACTCAGTTCTGATTGGTCATTAGTTTAAGTTGGACATTCTGAAAAGGTCCATTTAATAATTGCTCCAGAAAGATGTCGACAGGGGTCCGGAAT